>NC_073378.1:139324184-139376684 GCF_028641065.1 Leucoraja erinaceus | reverse complement strand
CCAATCTATCTGTTGCTCTGTATTGTCCAGCCAGTAGATTCCATTTTTAATATTCGTTGCCCAATAATAGTATAAGAAGTTGGGGAGAGCCAATCCACCAGTTTCTTTAGGTTTACATAGATGCCGTTTATGAATTCTATGTGTTTTATAATCCCAAATAAAGTTTGTAATCAGCGAATCAAACTTTTTGAAAAAAACATTTAGGAAGATATATCGGTATTGATTGAAATAAATCCACGATTTGTGGAAGGAAGATCAACTTTATGGCATTTATTCTGCCTATTAGAGACATCGGGAGTGTTTTCCAAATTTGAATAAGAATTAATTTAGTGACTAAAGGAGGAACGTTTGCGTTGAATACAGAAGTACATTTTCTGGTTACCTGAACACCCATATATTTGAATTTTTCCGTAGCTTTCTGAAAGGGAATTTTAGAAGGTGTGTCGGCTCTTGAGGTTTGATTGACATCATTTCACTTTTGTTCCAGTTTATTCTAAATCCTGACAAGGAACCGAATTCCTCTATAATATTTAATATACTTGGAATGCTAACTTGGGAACTGGTGATAATTAATAATACATCATCTGCCTATAATATTATTTTATTATTGGAGTATGTAGTATTATAGCCGTGAATGTTCGGATGTACTCTTATACTTTTGGACCTTTGGAATCTGGAAGGAAACACGAGCACCCGGAGAATACCCATGCGATCAAAGAGCAAAGGAGCAAACTACATACAGACAGCACCCATATTCAGAATCAATTCCGGGTCTCTGGCACTTTTAGGCAGCCACGTTATGGCCAATGTACTGCCCATAGTCTTGAACGTGCAGTAGCTGCAAAGCTGGACCGAGCGTCGCTTGGAGATTTAAAACTGAAAATTGATATTTTCATTTTTTTAGTAACCAAAGTTATCAACGTATAATTTGTGTGTGTGTAGGAAAACAAAACATAGTGGCACAGCTGGTAGACTTGCTGCCTCACACGCCAGATATCTGTGTTTGGTCCAGTCCTCGGGCACTGTCTGTGTTGAATTTGCACATTCTCCCTGCAAGTGTGTGGGTTTCCTCCCACATCCCAAAGTCGCATTGGCTTAACATGTCTCTGTAAAATTGCTCCTAATGTATAGGGAGTGGGTGACGAAGGTGGAATAACAGAACTTGTATGAATGGGTAGAAACAATGCTGGAGAAACTCAGCGAGTAATGCAACATCTATGGAGCGAAGGAAATAGGCGACGTTTCCGGTCGAGACCATTCTTCAGACAGATGTGGGGGGGGGGGGGGGGGGGAGGGAAGAAAGGAAGAGGTGGACACAGTGGGCTGAAGGGGAGCTGGGAAGGGGAGGAGAAAGCAGGGATTACCTGAAATTCAAGAAGTCAATGTTCATATCTCTGGGGTGTAAACTGCCCAAGCGAAATACAAGGAGGTGCTCCTCCAATTTACGATGGGCCTCACTATAACCATGAAAAAGGCCCAGTACAGAAAGGTCGGGTTCGAAATGGGAGGGGAGTTGAAGTGCTGAGCCACTGGGAGATCAGGTTGGTTATTGCGGACCGAGAGTGGGTGTTGGGCGAAGAGATCGCCAAGCCTACGCTTGGTCTCACCAATGTAGAGCAGCTGACAACTAGAGCAGTGGGTGTAATAGATGAGGATAGAGGTGCAGGTGAATCTCTGCCGCACCTGGAAAGACTGCTTGGGTACTTGGATGGAGTAAAGGTGGGGTAAAGCGACAAGTGTACCATTTCCTGCGGTTGCAAAGGAAAGTGCCAGGAGAGGGGGTGGTTTGGGTGGGAAGGGACGAATTGACCAGGGAGTTACGGAGGGAGCGGTCTCCGCAGAAAGCCAACAGGGGAGGAGATGGGAAGATGTGGCCAGTGGTGGGATCCCATTGGTAGGCAAAAAAGCTGGAGAAAATCAGCGGGTAAGGCAGCATCTATGGAGAGAAGGAATAGATGACGTTTCGAGTCGAAACCCTTCTTCAGATTGATGTCGGGGGGTGGGACACGAGAAATAAAGGACGAGGCGGAGACAGTAGGCTGTGGGAGAGCTGGAAATTGTAGAGGAAGGAGAAAGCAAGGACTACCTGAAGTTAGAGAAGCCAATGTTAATACCGCTGGGGTGTACATTACCCAAGCAAATATGAGGTGCTGATCCTCCAATATGCGGTGGGCCTCACTCTGGCCATGGAGGAGGCCCAGGACAAAAAAAATGGGATTTGGAATGGGAAGGGGTGTTGAAGTGTTGAGCCAGCGGCAGATCAGGTTTGTTATTGCGAACTGAGTGCAGGTGTCTCACCGAGGTTGATCATACGCCGAATAAACCAACCACATTTTTGTTTGGAAGAGGAAATAAATAATAGAAATTGCATTAATTGCAACGTGTAAAAAGAGTTGAGATACTGTATTATAATGTTCCTGCATGTCATTGTGTTATATATCATGTCTTGATTGGTGAATATGTTTAGATTGCGACTTTATTTGTAGCAGAAATAATATATGAATGCTTCATTGAGCATAATTCCGACTGGTAACTACACACTTCGTCCGAGCACATTATCGCACGCATCATGCAAGCCGTCTTAAATGACCACCTAAACTGTCATTTGGCAACTTAAAAAGAGGCCAAGGTTGCCCGGCTGACAACAGAGAAACAACATTAAGTGAGAGCCCTGCAAGGTGTATAATATTTTTGACACTTTCATAGGCCTTTCTTACATATGCTGTCACAACGCATTGTAGCCTCTAAATAGATCTTCAGTATTTTTCCTTGCCCTACATTTCAGAATAATTGTGTTTTAAACCAATAACTCGTCACTAGCACTGTCAATAAATCAATAAATAAATAAGCGCAGCTTTCCAGCCCCTTATCTCATTGGCCACGCTCGGCTGCAAATCGGTGTCAATCTGGTGGACGATCTTCCTCTAGTCGTGGGGGTGGGAGATTGGGAGGGGCCTCACAAGTGGAACAGCCTAGGGCCTCTCTTCATCTAAATCCGGCCCTACAGGAGGTAGAGTCTTCATCGCTAAATCCTGGCGATGTATCATGTAGTGGGTGAAGGAGAAATGGGGAGTGATATCCTTCACAAAGGCTTTGATGACAGATCTGATTCCGACCATGGGAGGTGCCCCATCTACTCACCCGACAAGTCGTTCCCAGCCAGGCTCATGTTTGATGAGGAAGGCTTCCAGCATTCTGAACACATCTTCTCCCCAAGTGGTAGTGGTCAATGGCTCCGAAAACAGGTACTCCTCCTTCATGGCTTCTCCATCGAGGTAACGAACGTAGACTATCAGTTATGAAAAAGCAACATCTGTTAACTCATCCAGTTGCAGTGAATATGCTGGTCTGCTCTTCACAGCGATCACTGCTTGCAGCAGAATATCATTACTCATAACCGAGATTCGACGTTTGAAAGAGAAATGTGGCTGGACTTGTTTGACTGCTGTTCCCCCAGCACACTCCGTCTGATGGCACAGATGTTATCACCCCGTTGGACCTCTGCTCAAATCCAGCAACGAATGCATTACGTTCAGTGGGGAGGGCGACGCTATTACTATCAACGTTGCCTGATCTCGCTTTGCAGCCAATAATAGAACAGGGACAAATGACTTTCCTTCAGAAGCTGAAGCTTATCGGAGGGTGATATAACCAACTAATTATGCAGCGTAGAAATCATTCCACCGCACAGGATATTGCCTTTTACATGGTTTTGGAACGTCATCATAACACTGTGACTTACTTGAGGGATACAGTTTGGTGATTCAGACGCCCAACAGCGATGAAAATATGTGTTTGCCTCAAGATGTCCATTCCACTCAGAATACGTCTTGACCTTGAAACAATCCGTACATCGCACCACGGAGAACATGGCCGCACTATAGCGGTGAGGCAAAACAGGGCGATTGTAGATTCGGCTCCTAAAAATCAGTTCAAATGCGATTTCTCCTAGTGCCGTCACGGACGCATTCTGCGTGGCACATCATTTCAAACACTGTAATTATATGTGTTGTTAAAACCTCATGTTGAAACACAACAATCTGTGTTGTTAGACATAAAATGCTGGAGTAACTCAGCGGGATAGGCAGCATTTTGTGTCTATCTTCGTTTTAAACCAGCATCTGCAGTTCCTTCCTACACAATCTGTGTTGTTACATCATTTCCTTCTCGTGTTCTGCACGACACCGGCCGCACAATTATTCCCATTGCTTTCCCTGGGATCTTCAAACACGATCTTTCAAAGGGAAGGGACCGTGTGGCCTAATGGATAAGGCGTCTGACTTCGGTGCTTGATGCGATGATATCAGAAGATTGCAGGTTCGAGTCCTGTCATGGTCGTTTACCAAACTGGATGTTTTGTTTCAACCAATCAACCACTTTATTCACCGCATCATTGAGTGTTGAGTGTTGAGATGAGTAATGATAGGATAATGGTATTGAAAATAGAGCACTAGATGGCTGGCGTGGATTTATCTCTTATCCAGGTGTAGTGTCAGGGAGATGGCATCAGCCTCGGATCTGCTGTGACGGTCGGCGAACTGCATTGGACGAATGTTAGTTGGTAATCTGGATTTAATGCGTTACACCATCAGCCATTGGAATTGTGTCATAATGGTGTATGTTAAGGTCAATGCACACTAGCCTTTGAGATACGAGGTCTTGCTTTTATCGCTTCCGGAATAATAGTAGTATTTGTGAAGCAGGTGGGTACCTCAGGACAGAGTAGGAAGAGATTAAAGATGTCCGTGAACACTCCCTCTAGTTCAGTGGTTCATAACTTTTTTGGCCCCACGACCCCATCAGACAATCTTGGTCAGTACCGTGACCCCCGAAACAAAAATTGAAATACAAAACAGCCCGATTTATTAAAACATATCTGCCATTACTCAGTCAATGGGACGGCTGAAATTGCTTCGGCGATCAAAACGAGGAGGAATGCTCGACAGGCAGCGCATCATGTCAGCGTCGATCACAAGCCTATTTGCGTGCCACCGTTTTCAGAGTTACCTTGGTTGAGAATCCAGCCACACAGCGATACGTTGAGGGGGACTGGACCAATAGGTCCTGTTCTTTCATGGCCCTCGTCGAAAGAACAGGACAGTCCTTAACTTTCAGCCAAAACGTGGCGAAATCCTGTTCCATGAAGTTACTCTTGAGTTGCGCATCTTCACGAATTCGGTAAAATTCAACCTTAGCGGCCACGTTAGTATCACTGATGGCACCGTCCTCAATGGAAAAAGCGTGCGACGTTGCACTCATTACGAGAGCGGTCGTCCACTCCGGGGAAGTAAAGTTCAAAGCTTCACTAATTGCCAGACGGCGCGTTGAGATCTCCTCGTGGAAGTGGCATTCAGTATCTGGAGAGTCGTCACCTCAGAGAAGATAATCGTGTCACCGTCCTGGACTCTTCTCTGTTAAAGTTTTGTTTTATGGGAAAGATGTAGAAGAGAAATGGAGGACATTTAAAGGGGAAATTTAAAGAGTACAGAATCTTTATGATCCTGTTCGGTTGAAAGGAAACAGTAACAATTGGAAAGAGCCCTGGTTTTCAAGGGAAATTGGACATCTTGTTCGGAAAAAGAGGGAGATCTACAATAATTATA
Organism: Leucoraja erinaceus; assembly: GCF_028641065.1. NCBI lineage: Eukaryota > Metazoa > Chordata > Chondrichthyes > Rajiformes > Rajidae > Leucoraja > Leucoraja erinaceus. Next base: position 139,371,081 of record NC_073378.1, on the reverse strand, counting down.
GGCAGCATGAAGTAAATAAGGTGCTTGGAGAGTACAAGGAATGTAAAAATAATCTTGAGAAAGAAATTAGAAAAGCTAAAAGAAGCTATGAGGTTGCTTTGGCAGTAAGGTGAAAGTAAATCCAAAGGGTTTCTACAGCTATATTAATAGCAAAAGGATAACGAGGGATCAAATTGGTCCATTGGAGAGACAGAGTGAACAGCTGTCTGCAGAGCCAAAAGAGATGGGGGAGATATTGAACAATTTATTTTCTTCGGTATACACCAAGGAGAAGGATATTGAATTATGTGAGGTAAGGGAAACTAATAGAGTAGCTATGGATACTATGAGTATCAAAGTAAAAGAAGTACTGACACTTTTGAAAAATATAAAAGTGGATAAGTCTCCAGGTCCTGACAGGATATTCCCTAGGACATTGGGGGAAGTTAGTGTAGAAATAGCCGGGGCTATGACAGAAATATTTCAGATGTCATTAGAAACGGGAATAGTCCCGGAGGATTGGCGTACTGCGCATGTTGTTCCATAGTTTAAAAAGGGTTCTAAGAGCAAACCTAGCAACTATAGACCTGTTAGTTTGACTTCAGTGGTGGGCAAATTAATGGAAAAGATACTTAGAGATAATATATATATAAGCATCTGGATAAACAGGGTCTGATTAGGAACAGTCAGCATGGATTTGTGCCTGGAAGGTCATGTTTGACTAATCTTCTTGAATTTTTTGTAGAGGTTACTAGGGAAATTGACGAGGGTAAAGCAGTGGATGTTGTCTATATTACTTTAGCAAGGCCTTTGACAAGGTTGCTCATGGAAGGTTGGTGAAGAAGGTTCAACTGTTGGGTATAAATGCAGGAGTAGCAAGATGGATTCAACAGTGGCTGAATGGGAGAAGCCAGAGAGTAATGGTGGGTGGTTGTTTGTCGGGTTGGAGGCAGGTGACTAGTGGGGTGCCTCGGGGATCGGTGTTGGGTCCTTTGTTGTTTGTCATGTACATCAATGATCTGGATGAAGGTGTGGTAAATTGGATTAGTAAGTATGCAGATGATACCAAGATAGGGGGTGTTGTGGATAATGAAGAGGATTTCCAAAGTCTCCAGAGTGATTTAGGCCATTTGGAAGAATGGGCTGAAAGATTGCAGATGGAGTTTAATGCTGATAAATGTGAGGTGCTACACCTTGGCAGGACAAATCAAAATAGGACGTACATGGTAAATGGTAGGGAATTGAAGAATACAGTTGAACAGAGGGATCTGGGAATAACCGTGCATAGTTCCTTGAAGGTGGAATCTCATATAGATAGGGTGGTAAAGAAAGCTTTTGGTATGCTAGCCTTTATAAATCAGAGCATTGAGTATAGAAGATGGGATGTAATGTTAAAATTGTACAAGGCATTGGTGAGACCAAATCTGGAGTATGGTGTACAATTTTGGTCGCCCAATTATAGGAAGGATGTCAACAATATAGAGAGAGTGCAGAGGAGATTTACTAGAATGTTGCCTGGGTTTCAACAACTAAGTTACAGAGAAAGGTTGAATAAGTTAAGTCTTTATTCTCTGGAACACAGAACGTTAAGGGGGGACTTGATAGAGGTCTTTAAAATGATGAGAGGGATAGACAGAGTTGATGTGGATCAGCTTTTCCCTTTGAAAATAGGGAAGATACAAACAAGAGGACAGGACTTCAGAATTAAGGGACAGAAGTTTAAGGATAACATGAGGGGGAACTTCTTTACTCAGAGAGTGGTAGCGGTGTGGAATGAGCTTCCAGTGGAAGTGGTGGAGGCAGGTTCGTTGGTATCATTTAAAAATAAATTGGGTAGGCATATGGATGAGAAGGGAATGGAGGGTTGTGGTATTAGTGCAGGCAGGTAGGACTAAGGGAAAAACGTTTTTCGGCACGGACTTGTAGGGCCGAGATGGCCTGTTTCCGTGCTGTAATTGTTATATGGTTATATGGTTATAAAGTTGAACTTTCCCCCCGAATGCTGCTACTTTGTCACCAGCAGTGGGTAGCATTGGGGGGGGGGGGGGGGGGGGGGGGGGGGGGGGGGGGGGGGGGGGGTTAAAGGAATTCACCTCGGCGAAGAAGAGGGCCAAGTTAGCAACCTTCATGACGAACAGTCCATCCTGCATCTTTTCATGAAGCTGATTCTCCTTTTCAGTACACCCTACAAAGATTGAGAACTTTATCACGTGAAAGCCAGCTCTTCTCTGTGAGGAAGATCAGAACAGTGCAATCGGCTCCCATTTCTTCACACAACGCTTTGAAGATTCTTCAGTTTGTTGCGCTCCCTTGGATGTGCTTCACAATCTTCACCACATCTGAAAGCACTTGTCGAAGACCAGGAGGGAGAGTCTTCATCGCTAAAACCTGGCGATGTATCATGCAGTGGGCGAAGGAGACATGGGGAGTGACATCCTTCACTAAGGCTTTGAAGCAGGATCTGCATCCGACCATGGGAGGTGCCCTATCTGTACACATTCGACAAGTCGTTCCCAGTCAAGCTCATGTTTGATGAGGAAGGCTTCCAGCATTCTGAACACATCTTCTCCCCAAGTGGTAGTGTCCAATGGCTTCGTGGGCTCTCCTCATTCATATAACCATATAACCATATAACAATTACAGCATGGAAACAGGCAATCTCGACCCTTATAGTCCGTGCCGAACACGTATTCTCCCCTAGTCCTATATACCTGCGCTCAGACCGTACCCCTCCATTCCTTTCCCGTCCATATAACTATCCAATTTATTTTTAAATGATAAAAACGAACCTGCCTCCACCACTTTCACTGGAAGCTCATTCCACACAGCCACCACTCTCTGAGTAAAAAAGTTCCCCGTCATGTTACGCCTAAACTTCTGTCCCTTAATTCTCAAGTCATGTCCCCTTGTTTGAATCTTCCCTAGTTTCAGCGAGAAAAGCTTATCCACGTCAACTCTGTCTATCCCTCTCATCGTTTTAAAGACATCTATCAAGTCCCCCCTTAACCTTCTGCGTCATGGTTTCTCCATTGAAGTAACGAACGTAGACTAGCAGTTGGGGACAAGGCAACAAGACCTCGTGCCTCAAGGCAGCAGTTGGGAACAAGATTCGGCTTTTGAAAGAGAAATGTGTCTGAACGTGTTTGACTGCTGTTCGCCCAGCATCATGTTCGCTGCTTCAAGAAGGCTTGGCTTGATAAGCTCCTCACCGATGGTGTGAGGTTCCTTAGTCTGTGCGATTCGATAAGCAATCCGGTATGAATCCTCCAGCGTTGCTTCTTTGGGACGAGAGCAGTGACCCGTCGAACCGATGCCGGAATCCTTAAGTGCGGCTTGTTTTAGTTTGAAATAGTCCGCGCCCTTCCCCGCCAGGTCGCTGTGACAAGACTCCAAATGGATCTTGGGTTTGCTGGGCTTCAAGCTCTCGTGGCTAAAATCCTTGGCACCTGGTTAAGGGGGGACTTGATAGAGGTATTTAAAATGATGGGAGGGATAGACAGAGTTGATGTGGATCAGCTTTTCCCTTCGAGAATCGGGAAGATTCAAACAAGAGGAGATGACTTCAGAATTAAGGGACAGATGTTTAGGGGTAACATGAGGGGGAACTTCTTTACTCAGAGAGTGGTAGCGGTGTGGAATGAGCTTCCAGTGGAAGTGGTGGAGGCAGGTTCGTTGGTATCATTTAAAAATAAATTGGATAGGCATATGGATGAGAAGGGAATGGAGGGTTATGGTATGAGTGCAGGCAGGTGGGACTAAGGGAAGAAAGTTGTTCGTCACGGAATTGTAGGGTCGAGATGGCCTGTTTCCGTGCTATAATTGTTATATGGTTATATGGTTATAGAGACCACATTGCGGCTTGACCACGGATTTTTGAACAATGCATATGAAGCCAAACTTGAGAAATGCTTTACTATACGTGCGCTTCTTGGCAGATATGATTCACAACACACACACAGTTCATGTGCGTATAGGTACGCGCAGACGCGAACAAAGTACTGTCTGGTATGTACCTTTGTTAAGGTTCCTAAAAATGGGCTCAACAAAATGATATGTTATTTATGACTTCATGACCCCCGGAAAGCCCCCCTAAACGAGGGGTCACGACCCCAGGTTAAGACCCACTGCTCTATTTGGTTTTAGCAGTTCCTACGGTGGAGGCCAAGAACTCCGTGCGAATCAGTTGCTTTCTGTGATTTTAACCCGCAGGAAGGCATATCTTACTTTGCAACTGTGACTCGGGGAAAATGGCACACTCCGTCTGATGGGACAGATGTTATCGCCCCGTTGGACTTCTGGTCAAATCGAGCAAGGAATGCATTACGTGCACCGGGGGTCCTACGCTAATACTATCAACGTTGCCTGATCTCGCTTTGCAGCCAATAAACAGGGAAAAACGACTTTCCTTCAGAAGCTGAAGCTTATCAGAGGGGGATATACGCAAATAATTTTGCAGCGTAAAGATCATTCCGCCACACAGGATATTGCCTTTTACATGGTTTTGGAATATCATCATAACACTGTGACTTACACGAGGGAAACAGTTTGGTGATTCAGATGGCCAACAGAGAAGAAAACATGTGTTTGCCTCAAGAAATCCATTCCACTCAGAATACGTCTAGACCTTGAAACAGTTCACTCCGTACATCGCACCATAGAGAGCATGGCCGCACTATAGCGTTGAGGAAAAAACACGGGCGATTGTAAATTCCTAGGCTCCTAAAAATCATTTCAATTGCGATTTCTCCTAGTGCCGTCACGGACACATTATGCGTGGCACACCACTTCAACCACTGTAATATCTGTGTTGTTAAAACCTCATGTTGAAACACAACAATCTGTGTTGTTAGACATAAAATGCTGGAGTAACTCAGCGGGATAGGCAGCATTTTGTGTCTACCTTCGTTTTAAACCAGCATCGGCAGTTCCTTCCGACACAAGCCATGTTGTTACATCATTTCCTTCTCGTGTTCAACACGACACCGGCCGCACAATTATTCCCATTGCTTTCCCTGGGATCTTCAAACACGATCTTTCAACGGGAAGGGACCGTGTGGCCTAATGGATAAGGCGTCTGACTTCGGCGCTTGATGCGATGATATCAGAAGATTGCAGGTTCGAGTCCTGTCATGGTCGTTAACCAAACTGGATGTTTTGTTTCAACCAATCAACCACTTTATTCACCGCATGATTGAGTGTTGAGATGAGTTATGATGGGATAATGGTATTGGAAATAGAGCACTAGATGGCTGGCGTGGATTTTTCTCTTATCCAGGTGTAGTGTCAGGGAGATGGCATCAGCTTCGGGTCTGTTGTGGCGGTCGGCGAAATGCATTGGATGAGTGCTTGTTGGTAATCTGGATTTAATGCATTCCGTCATCAGCCTCTGGAATTATGGCATAATGGTGGATGTTAAGGTCAATGCACACTAGCCTTTGAGGCACGAGGTCTTGCTTTTATCGCTACCGGAATAATAGTAGTTTTTATTAAACATGTGAGTACCTCAGGACAGAGAAGGAATAATAATAATAATAATAATAATAATAATAATAATAATAATAATAATAATAATAATAATAATAATAATAATAATAATAATAATAATAATAATAATAATAATAATAATAATATATAATATAATTATAATTGTGAGATTCAACTAGCACAAATGCTCATGAGACAAATTCAGACAAAGAAGTGTTTTTATTAATTTCATATTCTCCAGAATAGATGCCTCTCCTCTGATGTCCCCTAGAGGCACAAGGAAGATGGAAATGCTTTCTATCTTTATACCTTTCTTCACTATGGTCACTACCTCATGTCTCCCCATCGAGTTTCGTCCAATCATAACATAAAGCCCAAATTCCCACGAGAATGTCCAGGAACGTCTCGGACCATCTCCTGACGTCAAAGGCTTCTGCTGGAGTTTTTATCTTTGTTACTTTCTTTATCTAGAATTTCTCTCTGTTCTGTATATTGTTACTTTATTCTACCAGCAGTCTGGCTTCTGCTGACAGCTCATTTCTTTCTAAGTTATATTTTTCAGAGTTCTAGTATAAATCAACCATCCCTATTAACCCTTTTCTCACAATCCACCATTTTTCTTTTTGCTACGCATCTTTTGATTTATACTATATCTTCCTTTTCTAGTGCTAGCAGCAGATGCTTCGCCTCCATATCCTCCTCTCGCTAGTCATACAGTGTTTTCTGAAGGCCAGCGCAGGGAATGATACAACATCCGAATAGGCACAAAGTCAATGGTTCCTTCCCTTCACGCACAGTCTACGGGCTGATATTGTCCGGTGGGGCCTCTACAGGACCCTTAAATCGGCTTGCGTGTGTCCACCCTGTTTTTTGTTCGTAATGCTGTCTCGGTGATTAATAACACAAGGTAGGGTCCAGTCCACTTAGGTTGCAGCTTTTCTGCCTTCCATGATTTTACAAGATCCCAGTTCTCTGCTTTCACAGAATGGATTGGCAAGTCGAGATGGGTTTTTGGTTTTGAAACTTGGTTTTTAATTCTGTAATAGAATGAGATACTGCCAGTAAACAGTTCCTTAAGAAAACATCATTACCATGGTGGGTATTCCTTCTATCTTTCCCAAATAATAATAAAAACCTAACTTGTTCAACCTTTCTCTGTATCTTAGTTGCTGAAACCCAGTCAACATTCTAATTGATCTCCTCTGTACTCTCTATTTTGTTAACCTTTTTCCTATAATTATGCCTGCCAAAATTATACACCATACTCCACAATTGACCTCACCAATACCTTGTACAATTTAACATTACAACCCAACTTCTATACACAATGCTCTGATTTATAAAGGCCAACACACCAAAATCTTTCTTTACCATCCTTTCTACACGAGATTCCACCTTCAGGGAATTATGCACAGTTATTCCTAGATCCCTCTGTTCAACTTCATTCCTCAATTCACAATAATTTACCATGTAAGTCTAATTTGAATTTGTTCTGCCAAGATGTATCACCTCACACTTATCAACATTAAACCCATCTGTCATGTTTCAACCCACTCTTCCAAATGACCTAAATCTCTCTGTACATTTCCCATACAGCCACTTTTTAATCCATCTTGCTATTCCTTACTAACCGCTTCTTAACCAACCTTATTCCCTTTATTGAACCTTGTCAAAGGCCTTACTGAAGTTCACCACTTTAACCTCATCAATTTTCCTAATAACCTCTTTTAAGAAAAATCAAGATTAGTCAAATATCACAATCACAAATCCATGCTAATTCTTCCTAATCCTACCCTATTTGTCCAAATACCTATAATATTGTCTTTAGTATCCTTTCCAATATTTCCCACCACTGATGTCAAACAAGTTATTGTTAAAACTCTACTCTTCTTTGTCCACCTGTTCACTTACCTCAGGGCTATTATCTATTCGTACCTGTGGGACAGCCCTCATGTAATTATTGAAATCGTACTAGGTATCTCAACCTTCTAAACGAACATCGGTCGGTGATTTAGAAAACTCATACATATACCTTGTCTTCAGGTTTAAAGGGTCCTTCTTCCTGGTCCATCTAAATCTAAACAAGAAATCTAAAAGAACATGAAGAAACAATTAAAAGAAAATCAAAAGCTGATTGTTACAACTTCCCGTTTTCAGGTTACGAGGATACAAAGAGCTTGTTCGCAATCCCCCACGGCTTGCAGTAATTTTAACTACAGTGGAAATTCTCGCCCCCGCCACGGGGGGGCCGTCTGTGTTCAATTTTACAACTTGCTCATTCCAACCTTTCATCTTACAACTATTCGTTCCAAACCGGTTTTTACATACAAATCACATTCGTTCCGTTCTTACTTCAAATAGCTTATTCATTTTATGTTTTCTCCCTGTCCTGCACTCTTGTCCCCGGCCTTTGCCGTCTTCTTATCTGCTACTTCCGGGAGCAACTCCCTCATCATCCTGTCTCTGTTCCTTATTTGCTGTTTTTCTACTGCCTGCAACATAATCTTTACTACTTGCTTTTCACTTCTGTGAAAATGAATTGATCTAACTGTTCTTGTCAGACCTAAAGGATTGATCTAACTGTTCTTGTCAGACCTAATTTCTACAGAACTTCTTATCTTCCCCTTCTGCCCTTTGACTCCCCGTCCTGTTGGCCGCGTGATCTTCGTCCACCCCGGCCCCTGTCTTCTCTTTCCTTTGGGTATTTTGGCTCCTTCCGGCTCTGCATTTGCCCCAACGGACTATACCTTATCATTGTTGGCTTCTCCAACCCCTGGGCATTTCCTGCCCTCCAGGGTCCAGCATTTGCCACAACGGACTATTGGGCAGAATGCGGGGATTTGGCCCACAGCCTTTTCCCCTCTCTTTTTCTTAACACCGTGTTTAATTACCTTATTTATCATAATCATATTCTTAATACCATGTTCATCATATTCTCAATACCGTGTTCATCATATCTGCCTTGCCCGTACAAGGTCTTATATATTCTTAATACGTGTTCATCATACCGTGTTCATCATTCTCAATTGCCCAGGAAGTACTTAATAGTCATTTTCCTACCTGGGTGCCACGCACTGGAATTGCTCGATTGATTTTTCGCGATTTCCAACTACTTCCACTTCTTTGCCGAGTCTCTGTGTGGTCCGGATACTACTGCTTAAACAGCTGACGGCAAGCAAGGAGTCTGAGACCGCTGAACTCAGCAGGGTGCACCTTCCCTTCGTCCGTCTACTCCCGTCAGCTGTCCAGAGTATTGGATCTCGGAAACGAGCCCCCAAGTTGTGAGATTCAACTATCATAAATGCTCTTGAGACAAATTCAGATAAAGAAGTGTTTTTATTAATTTCATATTCTGCAGAATAGGTGCCTCTCCTCTGATGTCCCCTAGAGGCACACCGAAGATGGAGATGCTTTCTATCTTTATACCTTTCTTCACTATGGTCACTACCTCATGTCTCCCCATCGAGTTTCGTCCAATCATAACATAAAGCCCACATTCCCACGAGAATGTCCAGGAACGTCTCGGACCATCTCCTGACGTCAAAGACTCCTAAGGCTTCTGCTGGAGTTTTTATCTTTGTTACTTTCTTTATCTAGAATTTCTCTCTGTTCTGTATATTGTTACTTTATTCTACCAGCAGTCTGGCTTCTGCTGATAAGCTCATTTCTTTCTAAGTTATATTTTTCAGAGTTCTAGTATAAATCAACCATCCCTATTAACCCTTTTCTCACAATAAATAATAATAATAATAATAATAATAATAATAATAATAATAATAATAATAATAATATATTTTATTGTCATTGTGCATCAGTGCAACGAGATATAGTATGCAGCTTCCAACCGATGTCAAAACCATAAATAAATAAACTGCGACGTGACCATCTGAGGGACCCACTCTCTCTCCCCTCTCTCTCCCTCTCTCCCCTCCCTACCCTCTCTCTCCCTCTCTCTCCCCGTCTCACCACCATCTCTCCCACTCTCCCTTCTTCTCTCCCCACTCTCCCTCTCTCCCCTCTCTCCCCACACTTGCTCTCATCTCTCTCCCCACTCTTGCTCTCATCTCTCTCCACCCCATCTCACACTATCTCTCTGCTCTCTCCACCTAAAGTCAACCCGTTTCCTGCCTAACCCAGTTAGAGTGACATAGCAGGGAAACGGGGCCTTGGCCAAGTCACCTCTTCTAAAGTAGGACAATTTGCTCGTAGATAGACACAAAGTGCTGGGGTAACTCTGCAGGTCAGGCAGCATATTTGGAGAAAAGGGATAGGTGATGTTTCGGCTCAGGACCTATCTTCAGACTGATCCCGACCCGAAACATCACCCATCCCTTTTCTCCAGAGATGTTTCTCCCCACAGATGTTCCTGGCTATCAGCTGGAACAGGTGCATATCAATCAATATCAATCAATCAATATATATATCGGGCATGTGATCCACAGTGAGGCTCAAACGAATCTCCGTTTCTACAGCCATACAAACAAAACTATTCCTGCAAGACACACAAACAATTCAATTCACACAAACATCATGGAACACAAAACACCATGGAAGATTTACATGGATGTTGCCAGGACTCGAGGGCCTGAGCTATACGGAGTCGTGGGTCAGGCTAGGATTTTATTATTTGTAGTGCAGGAGGATGAGGGGTGATCTTATAGAGGAGAATAAAATCATGAGTGGAATAGAAAGGTCTTTTCCCAGGGAAGGGGAATCAAGAACCAGAGGGTAAAGGTTTTAGGTGAGGGGGAAGCTTGACCTGTCACACTATGCAAGCTCACCCACGAGTTACACCGAGTTTAAAACAAAGTTAAATCGTGGTAATCACGTACAATTAACGTAGCGGGAAGATCGGAACTCGAATAGAATGCTATTTATTGTCATTCAAACCTGGGTTTGAACGAAATTCAATTTCTACAGTTTAACATTACAACACAATCCAAGACCCACACTTAACACAGTTTTACATAAACATCCATCACAGTGAGTCTCCAACATCTCCTCACTGTGATGGAAGGCAAAGTCTTTATCTCTTCCCTTTGTTCCTTCTCCCGTGGTCCAGCAGTCCAACTGCAGTGTCGTGGCGAACTGGGGCTCCGATGTTAAAGCTCCGGGCGGGCGATGGTAAGTCCTGAGGCCGTTTAAGCCACGCCGTGTGATGTTAGGCCCCGGCTCCATGTCCTTAAACCCGCGATTCCAGCGGGAGAAGTCGCCGTTGCGGAGCTCGGAAAAGCGGTCTCCCACCAGGGACCTGCGAGCTCCCGATGTTCCCGTCCACCGGGTCTGCGGCCGGTGCCTCCGAACTCCAAAAGTCGGGTCGCAGCCGCGCGCCACCACAGCTCTTCCCACTCCGAAGTTGGCCAGCTCCGCGATGTCCGTTCCGCAGGCTCTGCAACTGGAGCCCTCAGGTTAGTCCCGGCTGGAGGTCGCCGCCGGCTCCACGATGTTAGGCCCAACGACATCCGAGACCCGACAGGGAATAGTCGGCTCCCTGCACAGGGAAGATATTAACGGTGTCCCACAGCCCCCACCCCCCACATATACACAGCTAAAAACTTAATAAAAACCGACTCAAAGACATAAATTTAACAAGACAAAAATAAAAAAAGACAGACGACTGTAGTCGAGCCGCTGCGGTTAGGCCCCGCCACTCACACCCCGTGGACACAACTTAGCGACTTGTGGCGCTCACGGCAGATATCCGTGAAACTTGATAACTCTTGAAAACATTCAAACATGTTTAACTTTTTCCACGAGTAAAATGTACTTTTGAAGTTAAAAATTGAAACATTTAAAGACGTTGTAGGAACGTAGTGGCCCGTGCGTTTACCTTAGTGGCTCGTGCGTTTACAACTATCATGATTTCATTTGGACTTTTCTCTGTTAGAGGACTATTCCAAACATTTGTCACTCTTTGGGTAAGGCAATTATTTTTCTGGGTTTATGTTCTAAATATACTTTCCATTTGTTTCCACTTACAGCCCCCGGGTAAATAAATTATCTGACAATATTTAAAAATGTTTAAGTAATCTGCCTGTTGTAACTAAACATTGAAATTAGGTCGACCTGCAATGGTAATGTGTGGCATGGTGTGAATGCCCTCAAATAATAATTCAATGGTAGAATGGAATAGATAAATGCCTGGTGTAATCCCTGTCAGGGCACAGGTTGGTTTACATCACTCAAACAGAAGATTGTCGTTCACTATCATATGTCGACATTATTATAAACTCTCAACATGTTTCTCGTCTGTTTTTACTACCATATTAAAATGGTGACAGTGAACCTTTGTATCAAATCCATTTTATGTTGATGTTTGATTTAAATATACAGAGTTATATACTACTGGATTGTATGTAGCAACATTATTAAGTCTTTGCAGTCCCCGTAAGGCACGTTTTCTTTAAAAATCAACTGTGGAGTGATTTTATTTTGGATTGGGGGTGAGATGAATGGAAAATTAAGCGGTAAACCTGATATGGGTCTTTAAACCGTGTATATAGAAGAGCTAATTCCACGTGCGTGTGACCGGGAGGGGGGGGGAGGGAGTTAATTCATAACTATTGTGAACAGCAGAGCGGAGTAGCAAACCTCCAAAGACGCACAGGTTTGTGGGTCCATTGACTTCTGTAAATTGCCACTAGTGTGTGGGATGCGAAAGTGGGATCAACGAGAAATTGGGTTCGGGTAATCGATGGTTGACGTGGACTCGGTGGGCCAAAGGTCCTGTTCCCATGCTGTAAATTCTAAACAATTACATAATGTGGGAGCAAATCCCTGCGGTAGAGAGCGATCAATTGGAGCGTTTCAGTTCAAGGGAGGCCTTGCAAATAGAGGAAGAATGTCGGGGGGGAAAATACTCAGAGAGGCGAGGGGGTGGTCAATGTCCCTGTAAGTTCGATACGTCGCCAACTTTGTGTCCTGCCTGTAGACCAGGGATTCTGTCACAATCTCCGTGCGCTTCAAGAATGGTTCCCGCTCTGAGAGATTTACATGGTTTGGTTATGGGGAGTCATAGAGTGTTACAGCACGGTAAAAGCCCCCTCGGTGCAACTTGTTCATGCCAAGCTAGGTCCTTCCTGGAGGTCCTTCCTGAAGTTGCAAGAAGAAGGTGGATAGGTTTGAGGTTTTTGTTCTTTGCAGTGCAGGAGACTGAGTGATGACCTCGTCTCACATTTGGCCTCTATCCCTCTAAACCTCTCATACCCAACAGGTTTCTGCAGAGTCTACAGGACAGCAAGGCTTGTGTTCCATGAAATACCCCCCCCCCCCACCCCCCACCATCTCCCACTACCCTGGTGCTGTTGTCTTGAAAAACAAAAGTGGTGAATTAACATCTGCGGAGAACATGTTTCGGATCGCCACCATGCATTTGGCTGCTGGGTTAAGTTTGATTTTAGACTGCAAAGGGTCACTAGTTGTTTTCCAAATGATGTGCAATCTGTATTTATTGAGTCTTTCGAATATCCAAAGTATCCGCTTATCCATTTCAGAACATTTATTCATCAGGCATTAAACAAGGGTCTGAAGAAGGGTCTCGACCCGAAGCGTCACATGGTCCTTTTCTCCAGAGATGCTGACTGATCCGCCGAGTTATTCCAGTTTATTTTATCTAACTTCGGTTTAAACCAATATGTGCAGTTCCTTCCTACACATAAAACATAACGCGACGGCGGGAGAAGAACACAATATTTTGGAAATTCCAAGAAAGCGTACAGTAATCTTTGCTCCGCAGCCGAACTGGTTGATGGAAATTTGGCGAAAACATATTACTCAGATAAACACGGGAGGTTGACAACATATTAAAATGTATCTCCGGTTAAACCCGTTTTTATTATCGGGAAACCACTGAAAAATGAGGAAGCAACTTAAAATGAACTGTCGTTCAAAAGTAAATCGAGATAAGATCATTATTGATTCAGCTTCATTCAATAAAACGCCACCCGCACGTTTTATGCTTCGTTTTGGAGTATTTTATGTGTTAGTACACGGACATTTTTTGTAACTTAATCCAATGACCTTGGTGGTTACACTGACTACGGGCAATACGGGCTGAAAAGATGAAGTACGAAGGGAAGCTGGCCAGGAACATATAGAAGGACAGTAAAAGCTTCTTTAGATATGTTAAGGGAAAAAGAGCAGCAAAGTCAAATGTGGGTCACTTGAAGGCAGACAGGGGTTAAATTATTGTGGGCAACAAGGAAATGGCAGAAGAGTTGAATAGGTACTTCGGATCTGTCTTCACTAAGGAAGCCACAAACAATCTCCCAGGTGTGCTGGAGGACAGAGGATCTAAGGGGTAGAGGAGCTGAACGAAATTTTCATTAGGCGAGAAATAGTATTGGGTAGGCTAATGGGACTGAAGGATGATAAATCCCCTGGACCTGATGGTCTGAATCCCAGGGTTCTAGGGGAGGTGGATCTAGAAATAGTGGATGTATTGGTAATCATTTTCCAATGTTCAATAGATTCAGATTCAGTCCCTGTGGATTGAAGGAAAACATGACATGTTATCCCACTTTTCAGGAAAGGAGCGAGAGCGAAAACGGGGATTTACAGACCAGTTAGCCTGACTTGGGGCTGCAACTATTTACCATATCTATTAATGAGTTGGAAGAGGGAACTAGGAGCAACACTAGCAAGTTTGCGGATGACACAATGCTGGGTGGCAGTGTGAACTGTGAAGAGGATGTTAGGAGGTTGCAGAGTTACCTGGACAGGTTGAGTGAGTGGGCAGATCCGTCGCAGATGCAGTATAATATAGATATATGTGAGGTTATCCACTTTGGTGGAAAAGCAAGGCTGCAGATTATTATCTCAATGGGGTTAGGTTAGGTAAGGGGGAGGTACAGCGAGACCTGGGTGTCCTTGTACACCGGTCACTGAAAATTGGCGTGCAGGTACAGCAGGCAGTGAAGAAAGCTAATGGAATGTTGGCCATAATAACAAGAGGATTTCAGTATAGGAGTAAAGAGATTCTTCTGCAGATGTACAGGGCTCTGTTGAGACCACATCTGGAGTATTGTGTACAGTTTTGGTCTTAATTTGAGGAAGGATATCCTTGTGATTGAAGCAGTGCAGCGTAGGTTCACGAGATGGATCCCAGGGGTGGCGGGACAGTCATATGTGGAGATATTGGAAAGACTAGGCTTGTATTCACTGGAGGTTAGAAGGATGAGGGGCTGGGGGGGGGGGTCCTGAGCCAGGGGCCACAGTCTTAGAATAAAGGGGAGGTCATTTAATACTGAGGTGAGAAAACAACGTTTTCACCCAGAGAGTTGTGAATTGGTGGAATTCCCTGCCACATAGGGCAGTGGAGGCCAGATCACTGGATGGATTTATGAGAGAGTTAGATTGAGCTCTAGGGGCTAGTGGATATGGGGAGAACACACCACCGTCTATGTCCCTTTTAAATGTTTCACTCTCACTTTAAGACTTGGCTATATATTGTATCATTATCTTTCACACATGGCTGTCTAAAGCTCAACACATCAATTGTCCAGATTAAACTCCACGTGTCATTTCCGCCTGCATTTCTAGCTCATCTCTATCCTGCTGGGTAGTGCTGGAGGAAATCAGCGGGTCAGGCACTTTCTCTGGAGGACAGGGATAGGTGATGTTTCATGTCAGAATCCTTCTTCAGAATGATGGAGTCGGGGACAGAAAGCTGGGAAGGAGATGGAGGGCAGACCAAGGCCTGACAAGTGATAGGTGGATACAGGTGATTGGCAGATGGGTGGATATCCGGCTGTATACTCTGGCAGCCTACCTGATGGAGATGCTGCCCGCCCACTGCTCTTGTGTCTGTATCCCGAGTTACAGATTTGTCAGAGCAGTGGGGACCGGGTGACCTTTCACCCTGCAAACAGTGACACTCAATGGGAGCCGTGTGATGCCTCTGTGTGACTGGCAAGAGACTGCAGATCAGCCCATAGTCAGTGCACACATACTCGGGACCTACAGAATGAATGGTCACTCTTATAGCAGAGGACATCTAAAGCGAAATGCTGGAAATCCTCAGCAGGTCAGGCGGCATCTAGGTAGGTAGAGAGAGTGACAGAGTCAGTCACGGATAATAGAGCACAGGCAGACCCTTTAGCCCATCACGTCCATGCTAACCTTTTTGCCAATCTGCACTGATCCTGTTTGACTGGATTGAGAACCTATCCCTATGTGTGTTGCCTAATTACCTCTGTGTGAATGCTCCTGAGATGAAGTAACTGTGTTACATTCCACCACCTCATCTGAAAGCGTGTTCCAGGTACCAACCATTCTCTATGTCAAATAAACTTATCCCTCAGGTCCCCTTTATATCTCTCTCCACTCACCTGAACCATCTGCCCTCCTTTTTATGTCCCTATCGTGGGGAATGAGATATCTATGCCCTGCATAATGACTATCTCTATCAGTCTTGCTCATTACAGGGGGAAAAAGTCCAGATTATCTAATACCTTCCCATAACTGAAGGCCCTCTGTACAGAGTAGTGTCTGGGGATCTCCTCTGCACACATCTCCTGTAATGTGGTGGCCTGAGCTGTACACAGCACTCAGTGAGAGGCGTGAACAAGGCAGTGTAATGTTGCAATGAGGGTGGGGGGAGCGAGGGAAGGAAGGCTGGGACAGAGGGAAGTTTCTGACGGGACCAGGCTGGTGTTTAGTTCGGAGGCATTTGGCTGATGAGCTGCTGTGAGACAGCTAGAGTGATTACACAGAAACGAATGTGTTAGAAATGCAAATTGCATGTCATAGCTGCTGCTGCAACTTTCAATCAGAAGGGGAATGGTGAAAGATGAGTCTGTCTGTGGGGAAAGTGATTTCGTTACAAAACAGAAAACTGGGATAGTCAAATTCAATGTTGAGAAGGATGCAGTGAATCCCTGTAACTACCCATCGCATCCAGACTCTGGCCCTGGGTGTGCGCTTTTATAATGAGGTCTGACACAAGATAATGAACACCACCTCACCTGACTGGGCAGGTTGCAGCCTGCAGCACTCTGTACTGAAGTCAACAGTTCCAAGTAACCCGAGCTCTGTGACACAGCTGCCAGGTTTAGAACAGCTTGTTTCAGTGTTTATTATCTTCTTAAATACTTTTGTTAATCCACCAATCAGCTCCCTCTGGCCTTGCGCTCTCCACCCACTCTCACCACCCCCCCCCCTCCCTCTCCCTCTCTCCCCCTCTCTCCCTCTCTCTCTCTCTCCCCCTCTCTCCCTCTCCCCCCCCCCCCCCCCCCCCTTTCTCTCCCTCCCTACCTCTCTCCCCTCTTCTCTCCCCACTTGCTCTCATCTCTCTCCACCCACTCTCACTCTATCACTCTGCTCTCTCCACCTAAAGTCAACCCGTTTCCTGCCTAACCCAGTTAGAGTGACATTGCAGGGAATCTGGGCCTTGACAAAGTCACCTCTTCTAAAGTAGGACCATTTGCTGGTAGATAGACACAAAGTGCTGGGGTAACTCGGCGGATCAGGCAGCATATTTGGAGAAAAAGGATGGGTGATGTGTCGACTGATTTCATTTGGACTCTTCTCTGCCTACAGGATTATTCCAAACATTTGTCACTCTTTGGGTAAACCAATTATTTTTCTGTGTTTATGTTCTAAATATACTTTCCATTTGTTTCCACTTACAGCCCCCGGGTTAATAAATTATCTGACAATATTTAAGAATGTTTAAGTAATTTGCCTGTTGTAACTAAACACTGAAATTAGGTCGACCTGCATTGGTAATGTGTGGCATGGTGTGAATGTCCTCAAATAATAATTCAATGGTAGGATGGAATAGATAAATGCCTGGTGTAATCCCTGTCAGGGCACAGGTTGGTTTACATCACTCAAACAGAAGATTGTCGTTCACTATCATATGTCGACATTATCATAAACATTCTACATGTTTCTCGTCTGTTTTTACTACCATATTAAAATGGTGACATTGAACCTTTGTGTCAAATCCATTTTATGTTGATGTTTGATTTAAATATACAGAGTTATATACTACTGAAGTGTATGTAGTAATATTATTAAGTCTTTGCAGTCCCCGTAAGGCACGTTTACTTTAATAATCAACTGTGGAGTGATTTTCTTTAGGATTGGGTGTGAGATGAATTGAAAATTAAGCGGTAAACCTGATATGGGTCATTAAACCGTGTATGTAGAATAACTAATTCCATGTGCGTGAGACCGGGGGGGGTTAATTCATAATCATTGTGAACAGCAAAGCGGAGTAGCAAACCTCCAAAGACGCACAGGTTTGTGGGTCCATTGACTTCTGTAAATTGTCACTGGTGTGTGGGATGCGAAAGTGGGATCAACGAGAAATTGGGTTCGGGTAATCGATGGTTGACGTGGACGCAATCTGTCACAATCTCCGTGCGCTTCAAGAATGGTTCCCGCTCTGAGAGATTTACATGGTTTGGTTATGGGGAGTCATAGAGTGTTACAGCACGGAACAAGTCCCCTCGGTGCAACTTGTTCATGCCAAGCTAGGTCCTTCCTGGAGGTCCTTCCTGAAGTTGCAAGAAGAAGGTGGATAGGTTTGAGGTTTTTGTTCTTTGCAGTGCAGGAGACTGAGGGATGTCCTCGTCTCACATTTGGCCTCTATCCCTCTAAACCTCTCATACCCAACAGGTTTCTGCAGAGTCTACAGGACAGCAAGGCTTGTGTTCCATTCAATATTTCCTCCCACCATCTCCCGCTACCTTGGTGCTGCTGTCTTGAAACACAAAAGTGGTGAATTAACATCTGCGGAGAACATGTTTCGGATCGCCACCCTGCATTTGGCTGCTGGGTTAAGTTTGATTTTAGACTGCAAAGGGTCACTTGTTGTTTTCCAAATGATGTGCAATCCGTATTTATTGCGTCTTTGGAATATCCAAAGTATCCGCTTATCGATTTCAGAACATTTATTCATCAGGCATTAAACAAGGGTCTGAAGAAGAGCCTCTACCCGACGCGTCACATGTTCCTTTTCTCCAGAGATGCTGACTGATCCGCCGAGTTACTCCAGTTTATTTTATCCAACTTCGGTTTAAACCAGTATGTGCAGTTCCTTCCTACACATAAAAAATAACGCGACGGCGGGAGAAGAACACAATATTTCGGAAATTCCAAGAAAGCGTACAGTAATCTTTGCTCCGCAGCCGAACTGGTTGATGGAAATTTGGCGAAAACATATTACTCAGATAAACACGGGAGGTTGACAAAATATTAAAATGTATCTCCGGTTAAACCCGTTTTTATTATCGGGAAACCACTGAAAAATGAGGAAGCAACTTAAAATGAACTGTCGTTCAAAAGTAAATCGAGATAAGATTATTATTGATTCAGCTTCACTCAATAAAACGCCGCCAGCACGTTTTATGCTCCGTTTTGGAGTATTTTATGTGTTAGTACACGGACATTTTTTGTAACATAATCCAATGACCTTGGTGTTTACACTGACTACGGGCAATACGGGCTAAAAAGATGAAGTACGAAGGGAAGCTGGCCAGGAACATAAAGAAGGACAGTAAATGCTTCTTTAGATTTGTTAAGGGAAAAAGAGCAGCAACGTCAAATGTGGGTCCCTTGAAGGCAGACAGGGGTTAAATTATTATGGGCAACAAGGAAATGTCAGAAGAGTTGAATAGGTACTTCGGATCTGTCTTCACTAAGGAAGCCACAAACAATCTCCCAGATGTGCTGGAGGACAGAGTATCTAAGGGGTAGAGGAGTTGAACGAAATTTTCATTAGGCGAGAAATAGTATTGGGTAGGCTAATGGGACTGAAGGATGATAAATCCCCAGGACCTGATGGTCTGAATCTCAGGGTCCTCGGAGAGGTGGATCTAGAAATAGTGGATGTATTGGTAATCATTTTCCAATGTTCAATAGATTCAGATTCAGTTCCTGTGGATTAGAGGAAAACATGACATGTTATCCCACTTTTCAGGAAAGGAGCGAGAGAGAAAACGGGGATTTACAGATCAGTTAGCCTGACTTGGGGCCGCAACTATTTACCATATCTATTAATGATTTGGAAGAGGGAATTAGGACCAACACTAGCAAGTTTGCGGATGACACAAAGCTGGGTGGCAGTGTGAACTGTGAAGAGGATGTTAGGAGGTTGCAGGGTGACCTGGACAGGTTGAGTGAGTGGGCAGATGCGTCGCAGATGCAGTATAATATAGATATATGTGAGGTTATCCACTTTGGCGGCAAAAACAAGGGGGCAGATTATTAACTCAATGGGGTTAGGTTAGGTAAGGGGGAGGTACAGCAAGACCTAGGTGTCCTTGTACACCGGTCACTGAAAATTGGCGTGCAGGTACAGCAGGCAGTGAAGAAAGCTAATGGAATGTTGGCCTTCATATCAAGAGGAATTCAGTATAGGAGTAAAGAGGTTCTTCTGCAGTTGTATAGGGCTCTGGTGAGACCATATCTGGCGTATTGTGTACAGGTTTGGTCTCTTAATTTGTGGAAGGACATCCTTGTGATTGAAGCAGTGCAGCGTTGATTCAGGAGATTGGCGGGACTGTCATATGTCGAAATATTGAAAAAACTAGTCTTTTATTCACTGGAATTTAGAAGGATGAGGGGGGGGGGGGGGGGGTCCAGAACCAGGGGCCGCAGTCTTAGAATAAAGGGGAGGTTATTTAAGATTGAGGTGAGAAAAAACATTTTCACCCGGAGAGTTGTGAATTTATGGAATTCCCTGCCACAGAGAGCAGTGGAGGCCAGGTCACTGGATGGATTTAAGAGAGAATTAGATAGAGCTCCAGGAGCTAGTGGATATGGGGAGAAGGCAGGCACGGGTTATTGATAGGGGATGATCAGCCATGATCACAATGAATGGCGGTGCTGGCTCGAAGGGTCGAATGGCCTCCTCATGCATCTATTTTCTATGATTCTATTGTTCTAATACTCCAAATGTGCTCTAAATAATGTTACATATATCCGCTGTGTGCCCTTCCAACGTTTCTACCGATGCTCCAACCGATGAAGGCAAACATGCTGGACATCATCTTCAGCACTCCATCTACTTGTGTTGTCATTTTCAGGAAGCAATGAACTTACACCCTCACACGCCCCTCTACATCAATGCCCTAAGGCTCATAGTTACAGTATGTCTGTGCAACACGGAAACACTTTTCAACCCAACTCATCCATGCCGACCAAATTGCCTAACTCAGCTGGTCTCCATTGTCTGTGCTGGCCCATATCCATGCAAATCCTTCCTATTTTAAATTGTATCAACCTTTTACATTTTGGATGTTGATTCCGCATACACACCACCGTCTATGTCCCTTTTAAATGTTTCA
Source organism: Leucoraja erinaceus (assembly GCF_028641065.1). Taxonomy (NCBI): domain Eukaryota; kingdom Metazoa; phylum Chordata; class Chondrichthyes; order Rajiformes; family Rajidae; genus Leucoraja; species Leucoraja erinaceus. The sequence goes on along the minus strand of NC_073378.1, from coordinate 139,350,322 downwards.
CTCTCACTTTAAGACTTGGCTATATATTGTATCATTATCTTTCACACATGGCTGTCTAAAGCTCAACACATCTATTGTCCAGATTAAACTCCACGTGCCATTTCCGCCTGCATTTCTAGCTCATCTCCATCCTGCTGGTTAGTGCTGGAGGACATAAGCGGGTCAGGCACTTTCTCTGGAGGACAGGGATAGGTGATGTTTCATGTCAGAATCCTGGTTCAGAATGATGGAGTAGGGGAAAGAAAGCTGGGAAGGAGATGGAGGGCAGACCAAGGCCTGACAAGTGATAGGTGGATACAGGGGAGGGGGGGTTACTTGGCAGATGGGTGGATATCCGGCTGTATACTCTGGCAGCCTACCTGATGGAGATGCTGCCCGCCCACTGCTCTTGTGTCTGTATCCTGAGTTACAGATTTGTCAGAGCAGTGGGGACCGGGTGACCTTTCACCCTGCAAACAGTGGCACTCAATGGGAGCGGTGAGAAGCTATAATAGCTGATTCTCACGTTGCGACTTGACACAAGAGGAAACCCGAGTTAAAATTCGTGGTAATAACATACGATTAACGTACGGCACTAGTGGACGCACCTTAGTGGCGCTAACGGCAGGTTCTCGTGTAACTTGTCTACTCTTGCAAAAAATCAAACATGTTTTGAAACTTTCCACGAGTCAATTTTACTTTTGGGGAAAATACTCTGAGAGGCGAGGGGGTGGCCAATCCGATACGTCGCCAACTTTGTGTCCTGCCTGTAGACCAGGGATTTTGTCACAATCTCCGTGAATAGCACCCAGTCTGAGAGATGTACATGGTTTGGTTATGGGGGGTCATAGAATGTTACAGCACGGAAAAAGCCCCCTCGGTGCATCTTGTTCATGCCAAGCTAGGTCCTTCCTGGAAGGCTTGAGTTGTTAGAAGAAGGTGGATAGGTTTGAGTTTTTGTTTCTTTGCAGTGCAGGAGGCTGAGTGATGTCCTCGTCTCACATTTGGCCTCTATCCCTCTAAACCTCTCATACCCAACAGGTTTCTGCAGAGTCTACAGGACAGCAAGGATTGTGTTCCATTCAATATTTCCCCCCACCATCTCCCGCTACCCTGGTGCTGTTGTCTTGAAACACAAAAGTGCTGAAGGGTCAATTGTTGTTTTCCAAATGATGTTCAATCTGTATTTATTGCGTCTTTGGAATATCCAAAGTCTCCGCTTCTCCATTTCAGAACATTTATTCGTCATGCAATAAACAAGGGTCTGAAGAAGGATCTCGACCCGAAGCGTCACATGTTCCTTTTCCAGAGATGCTGACTGATCCACCGAGTTACTCCAGTTCATCTATCTTCGGTTTAACATTTATCTGCAGTTCCTTCCTACACATGAAAAATAACGTGGCGGCGGGAGAAGGGTATTTCGGAAATCCCGAGAAAGTGGACAGTAATCTTTTCTCCGCAGCCGAACTGGTTGAAGGAAACTTGCCGAAAACATTTTGCTCAGATAAACACTGGAGGTTGACAATCATATTACAATGTATCTCCGGTTAAACCGCAGTTTATTATCGGGAAATCATGAAATATGAGGAAGCAGCTTAAAATGAACTGTCGTTCAAAAGTAATTCAAGATAAGATCATTATTGATTCAGCTTCACTCAATAAAACGCAGCCCGCACTTTTCATGCATTAGTACTGGTTGAAGGAAAATTGCCGAAAAACATAAAGACTCAGATAAAAACGTCTTTAGATATGTTAAGAAATGTAACAACGTCAAATGTGGGTCCCTTGAAAGCAGACACGGGTGCAATTATACGGACAACAAGGAAATGGCAGAAGAGTTGAATAGGCACTTCGGATCTGTCTTCACTAAGGAAGACACATGAATCTCCCAGATGTACTGGAGGACAGAGGATCTAAGGGTCGAGATGAAAGAAATTTTCATTGGGCGAAAAATAGTATTGGGTAGGCTAACGGGACTCAAGGATGATAAATCGCCACCCGATGGTCTGCATCCCAAGGTCCTCAGGGAAGTGGATCTAGAAATAGTGGATGTGTTAGTGATACACGGACCAATGTTCAATAGGTTAGATTCAATGTTCCTTGGATTGGAGGACAGCTAATGTATCCCACTTTTACGAGGAGCGAGAGAGAAAAACGGGGAATTACAGACCAGTTAGCCTGAATTCGGTGTTGGGGCCGCAACTATTTACCATATATATTAATTATTTGGAAGAGGGAATTGGGAGCAACGCTAGCAAGTTTGCGGATGACACAAAGCTGGGTGGCAGTGTGAACTGTGAAGAGTATGATAGGAGGTTGCAGGGTGACCTGGACAGGTTCAGTGAGATGCGTGGCAGATGCGTGGCAGATGCAGTATAATATAGATAAATGTGAGGTTATCCACTTTGGCGGCAAAAACAAGGGGGGCAGATTATTATCTCAATGGGGTTAGGTTCGGTAAGGCGGGGGGGGGGGGGGGGGGGTACAATGAGACCTGGGTGTCCTTGTACACCGGTCACTGAAAGTTGGCGTGCAGGTACTGCAGGCAGTGAAGAACGCCAATGGAATATTGTCCTTCATAACAAGAGGATTTCAGTATAGGAGTAAAAGAGGTTCTTCTGCAGTTGTACAGGGCTCTGGTGAGACCACATCTGGAGTATTGTGCACAGTTCTGGTCTCCTAATTTGAGGAAGGATATCCTTGTGATTGAAGCAGTGCATCGTAGGTTCACGAGATTGATCTCTGGGATGGCAGGACTGTCATATGGGGAAAGATTGAACAGACTATGCTTGTATTCACTGGTGTTTAGATGGATGATGCGGGGGGTGGGGGGGATTTATAGAAACATATAAAAGTATAAAAGGACTGGACAAGCCAGATGCAGGAAAAATGAACCCAATGTTGGGTGAGTCCTGAACCAGGGGCCACAGTCTTAGAATAAAGTGGAGGTAATTTAAGACTGAGGTGAGAAAACAACGTTTTCACCCAGAGAGTTGTGAATTGATGGAATTCCCTGCCACAGAGGGCAGTGGAGGCCAGGACACTGGATGGATTTAAGAGAGAATTAGATAGAGCTCTAGGGGCTAGTGGATACGGGGAGAAGGCAGGCACGGGTTATTGATAGGGGATGATCAGCCATGATCACAATGAATGGCGGTGCTGGCTCGAAGGGTCCAATGGCCTCCTCCTGCATCTATTTTCTATGTTTCTTTGTGTGCCCTTCCAACGTTTCTACCGATGCTCCAACCGATGAAGGCAAACATGCCGGACATCATCTTCAGCACTCCATCTACTTGTGTTAGCGATTCTGTACCGATAATGTCACTACCCACAAGGAGATAAAGACTTTCCCTAACCAGAAGCCGTGGATGAGCAGGGAGGTCAGACTCCTACTGAAGGCTCGCGATGCCGCTTTCAGATCTGGCGACGCTGAGGGATACAGCTCATCCAGGGCCAATCTGAAAATGGGAATTAGGAACGCTAAACTCAATCACAAACGGCGGATTGAGGAGCATTTCCATAACAACTCTGACCCCAGGCGCATGTGGCAAGGAATCAAATCCCTTGCCGATTATCAGAAAGTTAACACCCCTCCCCCAGACAACGACACCCTGCCTGATGAGCTAAACCACTTCTATGCTCGCTTTGACCGAGACAACAAAACCCCAGCCATTAAAGTTGCTCCACCCCCGAATGAACAACCTCTCAGCCTCTCCACCTCTGCTGTACAAGATGCACTGAGCAAGGTGAATGAGCGCAAAGCTGCCGGCCCCGATGGCATCCCTGGCCGGGTGCTTAGGGCATGTGCTGGTCAACTATCCCCAGTCCTCGCCGACATTTTCAATCTCTCACTGGCCCAGGGTGTTGTCCCCACTTGCCTCAAGACATCAACCATCGTGCCAGTGCCCAAACAGTCAGCTACAGGGAGTCTCAACGATTTCCGCCCAGTGGCACTCACCCCTGTTATTGCAAAGTGCTTTGAGCGGCTGATCTTGGCTCACCTCAAAGCCTGCCTCCCCCCCACACTGGACCCCCACCAGTTTGCCTACCGGACCAACAGGTCTACAGAGGACGCCATATCGGCGGCCCTACACTCTGCCCTGACCCACCTGGACCACAACAACTCCTACATCAGGCTGCTGTTCATAGACTTCAGCTCTGCCTTTAACACCGTCATCCCAGCCAGCTTGATCACCAAACTCAGTGGACTTGGCATCTCCACCTCCCTCTGCAACTGGACATTGGACTTCCTCACTAACAGACCACAGTCTGTTAGGGTCAATAACCTCACCTCCTCCACTATAACACTGAACACCGGAGTGCCACAGGGCTGTGTGCTCAGCCCTCTCCTCTACTCCCTCTTCACCCACGACTGCATCCCAAAGCACGGATCCAACGCCATTATTAAGTTTGCTGACGATACCACGGTAGTAGGACTGATCAGCGACAACGATGAGTCGGCCTACAGGGATGAGATCCAGCACCTGACCACCTGGTGTGCCGACAATAACCTCATCCTCAACTCCAAAAAGACGAAGGAGATTATTGTCGACTTCAGGCAGACCAGAGGAGGCAGTCATACCCCCATCCACATCAACGGGACTGAGGTGGAGCGCGTCTCCAGCTATAAATTCCTCGGAGTGCATATCTCGGAGGACTTGTCCTGGTCCCTCAACACCTCCAAGCTGATCAAAAAGGCACAGCAGCGCCTTTACTTCCTTAGGAGGCTCAAGAAAGCCCACCTGTCCCCCCAGATCCTGACCAACTTTTACCGCTGTACCATAGAGAGTATCCTGACCACCTGCTTCACGGTATGGTACAGCAGCTGCACTGCTGCGGACAGGAAAGCACTACAACGGGTGGTGAAAACCGCGCAGCACATCATCGGTGCCCCGCTCCCTGCCATGGGTGCCCTCCACCGAAAACGGTGTCTGAGACGGGCTGGGAAGATCATCAAAGACCCCTCCCACCCCAACCATGGACTGTTTGCCCTCCTCCCATCAGGGAGGCGGTACGTGACCTGAGGCTCCTGTACCAGCAGGATGAGGAAAAGCTTCCTAACAACACACCGCCACAGAACCCTGCTGTTTTGCAAAGACTGAAACTCGGAGTTGCATGAACCGCTCCAAAGACCCGAGGGGCATACCCAAACTCCTCTCCTCCCCTCGGTACAGGAGCCTCAGGTCACGTACCAGCAGGATGAGGAAAAAGCTTCTATAACAACACAATCACACTGCTGAACTCGGAGTCCCGACGATAGACTCTCTGGTCCCTCCGTCCCCCTTTGTTTAATCATTCTGTATTTCCTGATTATTCAGTATCTTCTCTCTTTCTATTTTTTTCTTGTCTTTTCTCTTTATGTACAACTACTACGGTCTGACGCAAAACTGCATTTCGTTGTACTGATACTTGTATTTGTGCGATGACATTAAAGTTGAATTGAATTGAATTATCATTTTCAGGAAGCAATGGATTTACACCCTCACACGCCCCTCTACATCAATGCCCTAAGTGTCATAGTTACAGTATGTCTGTGCAACACGGAAACACTTTTCAACCCAACTCATCCATGCCGACCAAATTGCCTAACTCAGCTGGTCTCCATTGTATGTGCTGGCCCATATCCCTGCAAATCCTTCCTATCTTTATCTCTCTTAAATTGTATCAACCTTTAACATTTTGGATGCTCATCCCACAAACACACCACCGCCTATGTCCCTTTTAAATGTTTCACTCTCACTTTAAGCCTTGGCTATATATTGTATCATTATCTTTCACACATGGTTGTCTAAAGCTCAACACATCAATAGCCCAGATTAAACTCCACGTGCCTTTTCCGCCTGCATTTCTAGCTCATCTCTATCCTGCTGGGTAGTGCTGGAGGAAATCAGCGGGTCAGGCAGTTTCTCTGGAGGACAGGGATGGGCGATGTTTCATGTAAGAATCCTTCTTCAGAATGATGGAGTCGGGGAAAGAAAGCTGGGAAGGAGATGGAGGGCAGACCAAGGCCTGACAAGTGATAGGTGGATACAGGTGATTGGCAGATGGGTGGATATCCGGCTGTATACTCTGGCAGCCTACCTGATGGAGATGCTGCCCACCCACTGCTCTTGTGTCTGTATCCTGAGTTACAGATTTGTCAGAGCAGTGGGGACCGGGTGACCTTTCACCCTGCAAACAGTGACACTCAATGGGAGCCGTGTGATGCCTCTGTGTGACTGAGTGGTTTTTAAAACGGATTTAACCGGAACTGGTTGAAGGAAAATTGCCAAAAACATATCACTCAGATAAACACGGGAGGTTGACAACACCTCACCTGAGTGGGCAGTTTGCAGCCTGCAGCACTCTGTATTGAAGTCAACAGTTCCAAGTAACCAGAGCTCTGTGACAGACCTGCCAGGTTTAGAACAGCTTGTTTCAGTGATCATTCATTTCTTAAATACCTTTGGTAATCCATCATTCAGCTGCCTCTGGCCATGCACTCTCCACCCACTCTCACCACCCCTCCTTCTCTCCCCCTCTCCCCTTTCTCCCCTCTCTCTTCTCTCCAACCTCTCTCCCCTCTCTCCCTCTCTTCTTCTACCCCCCCCCCCCTTTCTCCCCTCTCTACCTCTCTTCTCTCCCCACTCTTGCTCTCATCTCTCTCCACCCACTCTCACTCTATCTCTCTGCTCTCTCCACCTAAAGTCAACCCGTTTCCTGCCTAACCCAGTTAGAGTGACATAGCAGGGAAACGGGGCCTTGACCAAGTCACCTCTTCTAAAGTAGGACAATTTGTTCGTAGATATTTGGAGAAAATGGATAGGTGATGTTTCAGCTTGGGACCTATCTTCAGACTGGTCCCGAACCGAAACATCACCCATCCTATTTCTCCAGAGATGTTTCTCCCCACTGATGTTCCTGGCTATCAGCTGGAAAAAGTGCATATCAATCCATATCAATCAATCAATATTTATTCCGTCATTTGATCCACAGTGAGGCTCAAACGAATCTCCGTTTCTACAGCCATACAAACAAAACGATTCCTACAAGACACACAAACAATTCAATTCACACAAACATCATGGAACACAACACACCATGGATGATTTACAGGGATGTTGCCAGGACTCGAGGGCCTGAACTATACGGAGACGTGGGTCAGGCTAGGATTTTATTATTTGTAGTGCAGGAGGATGAGGGGTGATCTTATAGAGGAGAATAAAATCATGAGTGGAATAGATAGGTCTTTTCCCAGGGAAGGGGAATCAAGAACCAGAGGGTAAAGGTTTTAGGTGAGGGGGAAGCTTGACCTGTCACACTGTGCGAGCTCACCCACGAGGTACACCGAGTTTAAAACAAAGTTAAATCGTGGTAATCACGTACAATTAACGTAGCGGAAAGATCGGAACTCGTGGACACAACTTAGCGACTCGTGGCGCTCACGGCACATATCCGTGAAACTTGATAACTCTTGAAAAAATTCAAACATGTTTAAAGTTTTTCACGAGTAAAAGGTACTTTTGAAGTTAACAATTGAAACATGTAAACACGTTGTAGTGGCCCGTGCGTTTATCTTAGTGACTCGTGAGTTTACAACGATCATGATTTCATTTGGACTCTTCTCTGTTACAGGATTATTCCAAACATTTGTCACTCTTTGGGTAAAGCAATTATTTTTCTGGGTTTATGTTCTAAATATACTTTCCATTTGTTTCCACTTACAGCCCCCGGGTTAATAAATTATCTGACAATATTTAAGATTGTTTAGGTAATCTGCCTGTTGTAACTAAACACTGAAATGAGGTCGACTTACAATGGTAATGTGTGGCATGGTGTGAATGGCCTCAAATAATAATTCAATGGTAGGATGGAATAGATAAATGCCTGGTGTAATCCCTGTCAGGGCACAGGTTGGTTTACATCACTCAAACAGAAGATTGTCGTTCACTATCATATGTCGACGTTACTATATACACTCTACATGTTTCTCGTCTGTTTTTACTACCATATTAAAATGGTGACAGTGAACCTTTGTGTCAAATCCATTTTATGTTGAAGTTTGATTTAAATATACAGACTTATATACTACTGAAGTGTGTGTTGCAAACATTATTAAGTCTTTGCAGTCCGCGTAAGTCACGTTTTCTTTAAAAAATGAACTGTGGAGTGATTTTCTTTTGGATTGGGGGTGAGATGAATTGCAAATTAAGCGGTAAACCTGATATGGGTCTTTAAACCGTGTATATAGAAGAACTAATTCCATGTGCGCGAGGCCGGGGTGGGGGGGAGGTGTTAATTCATAACTATTGTGAACAGCAGAGCGGAGGAGCAAACCTCCAAGTGATCGATACGGGTAATCGATGGTTGACGTGGACTCGGTGGGCCAAAGGTCCTGTTCCCATGCTGTAAATTCTAAACAATTACATAATGTGGGAGCAAATCCCTGCGGTAGAGAACGATCAATTGGAGCGTTTCAGTTCAAGGGAGGCCTTGCAAATAGAGGAATAATGTAGGGGGGAAATACTCAGAGAGGCGAGGGGGTGGTCAATGTCCCTGTAAGTTCGATACATCGCCAACTTTGTGTCCTGCCTGTAGACCAGGGATTCTGTCACAATCTCCGTGCGCTTCAAGAATGGTTCTCGCTCTGAGAGATTTACATGGTTTGGTTATGGGGAGTCATAGATTGTTACAGCACGGAACAAGTCCCCTCGGTGCAACTTGTTCATGCCAAGCTAGGTCCTTCCTGGAGGTCCTTCCTGAAGTTGCAAGAAGAAGGTGGATAGGTTTGAGGTTTTTGTTCTTTGCAGTGCAGGAGACTGAGGGATGTCCTCGTCTCACATTTGGCCTCTATCCCTCTAAACCTCTCATACCCAACAGGTTTCTTACAGAGTCTACAGTACAGCAAGGCTTGTGTTCCATTAATATCCCCCCCCCCCCCCCCCCCCCCCCCCCCCCCCCCCCCCCCCCCACCATCTCCCACTACCTTGGTGCTGTTGTCTTGAAACACAAAAGTGCTGAACTAACATCTGCGGAGAACATGTTTCGGATCGCCACCCTGCATTTGGCTGCTGTGTTAATTTTGATTTTAGACTGCAAATGATCACTAGTTGTTTTCCAAATGATGTGCAATCCGTATTTATTGCGAATTTGGAATATCCAAAGTATCCGCTTATCCATTTCAGAACATTTATTCATCAGGCATTAAACAAGGGTCTGAAGAAGAGCCTCGACCCGAAGCGTCACATTTTCCTTTTCTCCAGAGATGCTGTCTGATCCACCGAGTTACTCCAGTTTATTTTATCTAACTTCGGTTTAAACCAGTATATGCAGTTCCTTCCTACACATAAAACATAACGCGACGGCGGGAGAAGAACACACTATTTCGGAAATTCCAAGAAAGTGGACAGTAATCTTTGCTCCGCAGCCGAAGTGGTTGAAGGAAAATTGCCGAAAACATATTACTCAGATAAACACGGGAGGTTGACAACATATTAAAATGTATCTCCGGTTAAACCCGTTTTTTATTATCGGAAAACCCACTGAAAAAAATGAGGAAGCAAACTTAAAATGAACTGTCGTTCAAAAGTAAATCGAGATAAGATCATTATTGATTCAGCTTCACTCAATAAAACGCTGCCCGCACTTTTTATGCATTAGCTCTGTTTTGGAGTATTTTATGTGTTAGTACACGGACATTTTTTGTAACTTAATCCAATGACCTTGGTGTTTACACTGACTACGGGCAATACGGGCTGAAAAGATGAAGTACGAAGGAAAGCTGGCCAGGAACATAAAGAAGGACAGTAAAAGCTTCTTTAGATGTGTTAAGGGAAAAATAGCAGCAAAGTCAAATGTGGGTCCCTTGAAGGCAGACACGGGTGAAATTATTATGGGCAACAGGGAAATGGCAGAAGAGTTGAATAGGTACTTCGGATCTGTCTTCACTAAGGAAGCCACAAACAATCTCCCAGATGTGCTGGAGGACAGAGGATCTAAGGGGTAAAGGAACTTAAATAATTTTTCATTAGGCGAGAAATAGTATTGGGTAGGCTAATGGGACTGAAGGATGATAAATCCCCTGGACCTGATGGTCTGAATCCCAGGGTCCTCGTGGAGGTGGATCTAGAAATAGTGGATGAATTGGTGACCATTTTCTAATGTTCAATAGATTCAGATTCAGTTCCTGTGGATTGGAGGAAAACATCACATGTTATCCCACTTTTCAGGAAAGGAGCGAGAGAGAGAACGGGGAATTACAGACCAGTTAGCCTGACTTGGGGCCGCAACTATTTACCATATCTATTAATGATTTGGAAGAGGGAATTAGGAGCAACACTAGAAAGTTTGCGGATGGCAGTGTGAACACAAAGCTGGGTGGCAGTGTGAACTGTGAAGAGGATGTTAGGAGTTTGCAGGATGACCTGGGCAGGTTGAGTGAGTGGGCAGATGCGTGGCAGATGCAGTATAATAGATGCCATATAACCATATAACCATATAACAATTACAGCACGGAAACAGGCCATCTCGGCCCTACAAGTCCGCCGAACAAATTTTTTTCCCCTTAGTCCCACCTGCCTGCACTCGTACCATAAACCCTCCAGGGGCCTTCTCATCCATAGCCTATCCATTATTATCTAAATGGGTTAGGAACCTGCCTCCACCATAACTGGGGGGGGGGGGGCCACCACGCGTAAAGGGTTCCCCCTCATATTACCCCTGTACCTTAATTCTGAAGTCAGAATACAGAAAATTGGCGTTATCACTTTGGAAGCAAAAACAGGGAGATTATTATCTCAAGGGGTTAGGTTAGATAAGGGGGAGGTACAGCGAGACCTGGGTGTCCTTGTACACATGGCGTGGCAGGTACAGCAGGAAGAATCAATCAAAAATCTACATCTTCTATATCAAGAAGAATTCAGTAAAGGAGTAAAGAGGTTCTTCTGCAGTTATACAGGGCTCTGGTGAGACCACATCTGGAGTATTGTGTACAGTTTTGGTATCTTAATTTGAGGAAGGATATCCTTGTGATTGAAGCAGTGCAGCGTAGGTTCACGAGGTTGATCCCTGAGGTGGCGGGACCTATCATTGTTATGTCAATCCTTTTGTACGCCATCGTCCTGATTCAGATACAAAGAAGGTGGTGGTATTTGGAGCAAGCTACCAGAGACAGGCAACATCAGAATGTTTAAACGATATTTGGGCGAGTTCATGGATAGGAGCTAAACAGACAAATGATTCTGTGTAGAAAGTAAATGCAGATGCTGGTTTATACCGAAAATATGCACAGAAAGCTGTAGTAACTCAGCGGGACAGGCAGTATCGCTGGAACGGGTGACGTTTCGGGTCCACAAACTCCTTCAGAGTTAGGGATAAGGGAAACGTGAGATATAGACGATGGTGTAGAGATAAAGAACAATTAATGAAAGATATACACAAAAAAACTGTTTTGGAGCGGCGGGTGGTGTGGGGCGGGGCAAATTGGAGGTGGAGAGGGCCACCGGTGCGCCGGGGCGTGTCTGAGCGTCTACACAAAAGGCGGCAGAAACGGAGGCGCCGCATTCTGCCGAGGATCCCGAGCGAGGTATGCTGCAGCCCGGGCTTCGTCGCTGGCCGCCCCGGGTCCGCATATAAGTCTGTGGGTCTGACCCGCGGAATAGATAAGGGGGGAATACGGCGGGTGTCGCGGGAGAGAGTTGAGGGTGGGGGTGAGGGTGGGAGGGGGCGGGGGGGGATAGGATATTTCAGAGAGATTTCAGCGAGGACTTACAGAGTGAGCCAAGGTGCGAGCGCTCAGCGCTCCGGGGTCGGTCAAAGAGTCTCCGGCGGGAACATTAACTCACCCTCTCATTTCCGAGAGTTTGCAGCATATTGTGTTTGGTTTCAGGTTTTTGGTTCGGCTGGTTTTGGTTGTGCTAGTGATCCCGCTGTTGCCAAGTAACCAGGATGCGGGACGCAGTGTGGATGGTCATCACTGTTTGCTGCACCGCGGGTGCCATCAACGCGTTGGCTTGTGGTGAGAGACGCTGTCTGTGACGCTCCCGATGCCGACTCTCCTTAAGGCCCATTCTGTCCGCTCATTTCGGTGTACGGGGAGATCCCAGCTCCGGGTCCGAACTGTGGGAATAATGTTTATTGGGAGATTAGGTCCATAATGACCGATTGAATATAGTCCAAGGGTCACCTACAAGGGCGGTGGGGACCGCTCTCTGGGTGCCAGGAGACGGAGAATCGACAGATCTGTGAGGAGATTAAGGAGAACATAGTTATGCCCCTGTTCCACTTAGGAAACCTAAACGGAAACCTCTGGAGACTTTGTGCCCCACCAAGGTTTCCGTGCGGTTCCCGCATGTCTTTGTCAATCTCCCTACCTGCTTCCACTACCTGCAACCTCCGGCAACCACCTGCAACCTCCGAGAACCGCACGGAAACGTTGGGTGAGGCGTAAAGTCTCCAGAGGTTTCCGTTCAGGTTTCCTAAGTGGGACAGGGGCATAAGAGTGACAATTGCTGCTGTTAGAGTAGAGGTTTAAGACAGTGGAATAATTATAAGGAATGATTGCAAATCTGCTTCTGGGACCAACACACAAAGATTCTTCGCTAGGCTGGGTGATTAGATCACCCCTATGCCAGTGAGGCTACACTGGTCGCCCAGCTACAGGTGCCACGTCTTTAAGGGCGGCACGCTGGAGCTGCCTTTCAGCGCTTGCAGCTCCGGAGACCCGGTTTCGATTTCAACTACGGGTGCTGTCTGTACGGAGTTTGTACGATCTCCCCGTGAGCTGCTTGCCCGCTCTCCGAGTACTTCTGTTTCCTCCCACATTCCAAATACGTGCTGGTTTGTAGGTTCATTGGCTTGGTATAAGTGTAAATTTTCCCTAGTATGTATTAATGTGCGGGGATCGTTGGGCGATGCGGAATCGGTCGGCCGAAGGGCCTGTTTCTGCGCTGTATCTCTAATCTAAACTAAAATAAGTTGGGAAGGGCGCATAAGAGATTCACCAGGATTTCATCTGGGCTTGCAGGCTTGAGTTACAGAGAGAGGTTGGATTGGTTGGAACTTTTTTCTTTGGAACGTCGGGGGCTGTTGGATGGCTTTATTGAGATTTGCAGGATCATGAAGCCATGGATAAAGTGCACACAGTCTTTTTTTCCCAGTGGAGAGGAAATATAGAAAACAGGCTTAAAGTGAGAGGGAAAAGATTTAAGAGGGAACTCAGGCGCAACTGTTTCACTCAGATGATGGTCCGTTTGTCGAAAGAGGTGCCCAATGATGCTTTAGAAATGGATCCAATGACAACTTTTAAAATACATTTGAACAGATATATGCATAGGAAGGTTTTAATAGGATCTGGGCCAAATGCAGGCAAATATTTGTTTGCTCAGGGAACGTAGCGATGCGGGGGAGAGCCACCCAGTCCACCACCGCCCACGACGGAACTGCAGACAAAGCGATCGATGGATCTCGGGACGGCACCTACAACCACAAATCGTGCACCCACACCCAATCGGAGCCGCAGCCGTGGTGGAGTGTTGACCTGTTCGCGCGGGAAAGTGTGCTCTCGGTGAAGATCACCAACAGGGCCGACTGCTGCTCCGAGCGGTTCAAGAACGTGACGGTCCATGTTGGCAATGCATTGAAACACCACGGCGGACAAAACCCAGTGTAAGTATGCCCGCGGAAAAGTGCTAGCGTCACAGGGCAAGTCGAGCACGAGCAATCTCAGTGACAGGTAATCCCCGAGGTGGGCGTGGTGGGGAGTGGGGGGGGGGGGGGGGGGGGGGGGGGGGTCAGAACCAACCCAGTTACTGAGTGCCACATCCCTACTAAGGTCTGGGTGAAATGATCTCCCTCTGATCCCCTTTAATATTTCTATCCTTTAATTTAAACCGTTGCTAACCAAACAGATAGATGTCCCATACATAGATACAATCAGTTCAAACTTAAGGACAATAAATAGTTAAGGATATGAATTGGGATTTTACATTTCAGTAGTACAAGACGTTGGTGAGACCGCATACAGAGCACCAAGTTTAGGTTCGGTCAGCCTGCTGTATCAAAAATGCCATTCCCTGGTGTAAAGAAGTTAAGTCTGACACACTGTAACTTTACTGAGTGTTTAATAAAGGCACATGTGAAGCACGTCCCAGTACTGACTGCATCTAGTCTTCAGGCGTACTGGAACCAAGGGAGGAGCAAGGGGGAGATATCACAGTTATACTGAGATGACTAAGGCGTGGTTAGTGGTATTGATGTAGCTACATTATAGGTTGCATGCATAAACCATCTACACCTGGAAAGAGCGCAGAGAAGATTTACGGGGGTAACGCTATGTGTCGAGAGCCTGAGCAAAAGGGACAGGTTTGGGACGTTGGGACTGTTTCTTACAACGCAGGAGGCAGACGGGTGAACTTAAAGATGTAGAAATCAAGAGGGGAATGGATATGGCGAATGCATTAAGTCTTTTCCCAAGGTTAGGGGAATTTGGAACCGGGGGACATAAGGTGTTAAGTGAGAGGGGGAAGGGTTAATCGGAACCTAAGGACCACATTTAAAAAAAATACATTTGGACAGGTATGTGGATTGGAAAGGTTGAGAGTGGTTTGGGCCAAATGCAGGCAAGTCGCGAATTCTGCTGACCTACAAGCCAAAGAGTTCAGCGAAGACCCACGAGGCGGTTACAGGGATGGAGGGGTTGTTTTACAAAGAGGTGACACAATTACGGTAACCTGATGTACTCTCCGGGTTAGAGCATTGAAAGGGAGATCAGAGGGAACGAGCAATGGTTTATCGGCCTTCATCAGGCAGGGAGGGGGTTACCTGGGCCGGGGTGGGGAGTGCTTAGATCAGGGGACACTTGGAGTGTGTGGACACCTCTGTGGGAGGGAATGTCAGTGGGGATGGGACAGCTCTGTGGCAGAGACTGTCGGTGTGGGTGGGGCAGCTCTGTGGCAGAGACTGTCGGTGTGGGTGGGGCAGCTCTGTGGCAGAGACTGTCGGTGTGGGTGGGGGTGAATAGCTTTGTGGGGCGGGGCAGCTGATGGGGAACGGCTGTTGTTCGGCAGACGCCTCTCGCAGCTGCCTGTGCCTGTGTCCCACGGCGGGCGGGGGTGGAGGTTGGGGGGGGGGGGGGGGGGGGGGGGGGGGGGGGGTGGGGGGGGGGGCTGTGACCGCCACCACTTGCTGACCACCATGGATCTTCCTTCCCTGCAGGTGCGGGACGATCTCCGATCTGGGGCCCGGGGAGACCGCCGTCCTCGACTGTCACGGGATGCTTGGGCGCTTTGTTGACGTGGTGATGACCGGCCACGACTATCTGACCCTATGCGAAGTGGAAGTGTACGCGCGTGATTGTGGGGCGAGGGGCGAATGGCGCGCAGTCCAGCATCCTGAATGATACCATGTTAATCTAATCGTCTCTGCCCGCACGACATCCATATCTCCCCATCCCCTGCCTGTCTCTGCGCTTATCCAATACCTATCGTATCTGCTCCACCACCACCCTTGGCAATGCGTTCCAGGTCGGTCCCTGAAGCTGTCCACCCTTTTCCTGTAGGTAATACCTTCAAATATATAAATGATAATGTTAGACCTCCTCTGCACCCGTTCCAAACCCTCCACATCCTTTCTGTAAAGGGTCGAACGGAACTGCACGCAATATTACAACTGAGGCCAAAACAAAGTTTTGTAAAGCTGTAACTTATCTTCCTGGCTCTTGTCCTGAATAAAATTGTGAAGCATCCACGTGACTGTCGCCTACTGATTCGTCGCTCAAGTCAAGTCAAGTCAAGTTCATTCGTCACATACGTGACACACAGTGCAGTGAAATGTGCAGTGAAATTAAAAGTGGCAATGCTTCCGAATTGTGCACAAACAACTACAAAACAGAATGGAACAGAATCACATATCCACATATTAAATATTTGTGGGAGGAAATAAATGAAAAAAAACAGCAATTTTAAAAAGACACCACAAAACTGTAAATTGGCAGAGTAAGTTAGTCCCTGGTGAGATAGGAGTTTACAGTCCTAATGGCCTGTGGGAAGAAACTCTTTCTCATGCTCTCCGTTTTCACAGCCTGGTAACGGAGGCGTGGCAAACCCATGCCATGGTTTGTCAGATAGCCATGTAAAATACCCTATGTCTGTCGGCGCCTTTCGCGGTGGGGAGGGGAGGGAGGGAAGAGAAATCCATAATCCTCCAACACAACCTGTTCCATTCCGTGCACAAACCTGGGATGGACAGAAAGTGCTGGAGTAACTCAGTGTGTCAGGTGCCATCTCTGGAGAAAAAGGATTGGTGACGTTTCGGGTCGGAACTCTTCTTCAGACTGAAGGTAAGGGGGTGGAAGATGACATTGGAAGAGCGGGATGGGAATGTGTGAAGAGTTGGAGGCGAAAAAAGAAACGGAAACGTCACCCGTCTGTTTTCTGCAGAGATGCTGCCTGACCCGCTGGGTTACTCCAACACTTTGTATCTATATGTGGTGTAAACCAGCATCTGCAGTTCCTTGTTTCTCCTCGAGTCTGGGCTGTCCGACTAATCACGTGGTTTTCCGACGGCACCAATCTCGGCCTCGCCGCCAATCCCCGACCCAAAGCGGACACTTTGGTAAGAAAGGCACTGAGGTCATTCAAGAATGAAGCTTTTTATTCCAAGGTGATTTAGATAATCGGGCTTTCCCTGCTAGGTCCGATCCTTACTATTATTATTATTACCTCTTTGAGTCATTGCTTAAATTGACGCATTCCCTTATGTTCACATACTTGAGTTTGCCCGCTTAAAGAAGGAGTTAGATGTGGCCCTTGTGGCTAAAAGGATCAGTGGGTATGGGGAGAAGGCAGGTACAGGATACGAGTGGATGATCAGCCATGATCATATTGAAAATGCAGGCTCGAAGGGCCGAATGGCCTACTCCTACACCTATTTTCTATGTTTCTATGTTTCTATAAAGCTGCAGCAGGACCTTTATGCTCAACTCCATGACGTACGCAAACTCCTTTTATAACACCATAAGCAGTTGTGTGGCCGCTTTCTGGGAGCTGTATGATTTGCACCCACAGCTTGTACACGCTAGAATTCAGAAGATTGAGGGGGGATCTTATAGAAACGTACAACATTCTTAAGGGGTTGGACAGGCTAGATGCAGGAAGATTATTCCCAATGTTGGGGAAGTCCAGAACTAGGGGGTCACAGTTTAAGGATAAGAGGGAAGTCTTTCAGGACCGAGATGAGAAAATCATTTTTTACACAGAGAGTGGTGAATCTGTGGAATTCTCTGCCACAGAAGGTAGTTGAGGCCAGTTCATTAGCTATATTTAAGAGGGAGTTAGATGTGACCTTTGTGGCTAAAGGGATCAGGGGGTATGGAGAGAAGGCAGGAATGGGATACTGAGTTGGATGATCAGCCATGATCATATCGAATGGCGGTGCAGGCTCGAAGGGCCGAATGGCCTACTGTTAAGCGCCCCCCACCCACCCACCCGCCCGGTGAATGCTATGTACTTACCTTTCTGTTTCTCTCCCGAGCACAGGCCTCGTAGCTGTGAGTCTGGAATCAAGGGGTTAAAAAGCTCCTGTACCCGATTGGCCAAGCTGCGTCAGGTGACAGGTGACTCATCTGAAGCTTAAATACCAGAATCTCCCAGGATTCTCTCTCTTCTTCGTCAACCCTGACGTGAGCAGTCTGCTGGTGTGAGCTGCAGAAGGACTGGCCACATGGCATAGAACTTTGTGTACTTTCACCATTACTTGTTAACAAATATTGAATCGGGACGGATAAGGGCTGACCTTAGTGTTTTCGTGTATTTTGTTTCAAGGTTATATCTCTTTAGGCAGGTTTTAGAGTCTCTGGTTCGACGGCCCATTACGTGGCTGGCTGGAGCACTGTTTAATTGTTTGTTAGTCCATCCATATCCCTGACTGGGTTGTTTAAATCAGGTTTGGATTTTGTGTTCCATTGAATAATTAAAAGATTTTTGAACTTGAACCTGGTTTTTGAATTATGTTACGAGGCTCTGAAGTACCTGCATCCGGGAGTCGTAACACTTACTGCTGCACCTATTTTCTATGTTTCTATGGATATTCGGATTTCCCTTGTATATTGTATTATTCAGTTTTATTGGGGAGAGAAGGATCGCTCCTATGTTAAAAGGAGAACAACCCTCTCTCTCCATTACTATCCATTCTGCCTGTTGTGTTGAGTTGTCCAACCAGTGACTACATTTTGATATTATATGTCCAGTAGTAAGTCCAAATTGGGAAGTGTAAGTCCATCGAATTGTTTGGGTTTATATAAATGTAGTCTTTGGATTCTATGGGATTTATAGTCCCATATAAATTCCCATTTAGAATTGCCACAGAAAAATTTAAATATCTGGGTATTCAAATAACTAGAAAATACAACTCTTTATTTAATGCAAATTATTTGCCTTTACTTACCAAGTTACATGCTTTGACCCAATTTTGGAAAACTCTTCCGATGTCTTTAATAGGCAGAATAAGCCATAAAAATGATTTTTCTCCCACAAATGTTGCACTTATTTCAATCAATACCAATAGACCGACCTAAATTTTTTTTTTTCAAAAAAAAAAAAAAAAAAAAAAAAAAAAAAAAAAAAAAAAAAACAATTCCCACATAACATTACCCATTCCTTCCAGCATATTTGTCTACCCAGACAGCACCTATCCACGTGGCGGTGTGCCAGTAGGCTGGAGGAGCGGGCATAGGCCTTGCCACATAGTGAGCAGGTGAAGGGACGCTGGCCGGTGTGCACTCGCCGGTGCTCCAGCAGGTGGTCAAGGCAGGTGAAGCACTTACCACAGGACGGGCAGGGGAAGGGACGCTCACCGCGTGGGTGAAACCCTTGCCACACTCAGCACACCCAAAGGGTCTCTCTCTGGTGTGTATCCGCTGGTGCTCCCGCAGCCCTCGTGCTCTCTTGTCACGGTGGGAACAGCCGCTCACTGGCGTGGGCCCGCTGGTGCTGCCGCAATCCTCGCGAACTGTCAAATGCCTCACCGCAGTACGGGCAGTCATAGGGCTGGCCACTGGTGTCCTCGCTCTGGCGAGACAGGGCGTGGGAGGTCATGGCAAAGCGCTCTCCACACACCAGTCTGGGGACGGGACGGTTGCCGGTGTGCACCCGCTGGTGGGACAGCAGCCTGGTGGAGCTGGTGAAGCCATTACCGCATTGGATGCAGGTGTAGGGGCGCTGACTGGTGTGGGTGCGCTGGTGCACCAGCAGGTTGCTGGAGCGGGTGAAGCCCTTGCCGCAGTCGCTGCAGGTGCAGGGCTGATCCCGGGTGTGCACGCGCCTGTGCACCTTCAGGTGGTTGGGCGACTTGAAGCCTTTGCCGCAGTCGGGGCAGGTGAAGGGCCGCTCACTGCTGTGCACCCGCCGGTGCACCCACAGCCCCGACAAAAAGGTAAAGCTCTTGCCGCAGGTGGAGCAGCCATAGGGCTTCTCGCCCGTGTGTACCCGCAGGTGGTTCTTCAGGTGTTGTGCTCTCTTGAAGCTCTTGCCGCAGTCAGAACAGCAGAAAGGCCTGGGGAAGGGACGATCGCCGGCGTGCACCTGCTGGTGGGACAGCAGGCTGTCGGAGCGGGTGAAGCCCTTGCCGCACTGGGCGCAGGTGTAGGGGCGCTCGCTGCTGTGGGTACGCTGATGCACCAGCAGTTTGCTGGAGTTGGTGAAGCCCTTGCCGCAATTGCTACAGGTGTAGGGCCGCTGCCCGGTGTGCAGGCGCCTGTGCGCCTTCAGTTCCGGCGATGACTTGAAGCCTTTGCCACAGGCGGAGCAAGTGAAGGGACGCTCACTGCTGTGCACCCGCCGGTGATTCAGCAGCCCCGACAACTGGGTAAAGCTTTTGCCACAGGTGGAGCAACCATAGGGCTTCTCGCCCGTGTGCACCCGCCGGTGCTTCTTCAGATCCTGCGTCGTTGTGAAACCCTTGCCGCACTCCGAGCAGCTGAAGGGCCTCTCGCCGTAGTGCCCGCGGTTGTGCCGCTGCAGGTTGTAGTAGCTGGTGAAGTTCTTGCCACATTCCGTGCAGTCGAATGGGCGTTCTCCCGTGTGAACCCGCCGGTGGATCTCCAGATGGCATGGGTACTGCCAGGCCTTGCCACACACATCGCACTCACAACGCTTCTCCTTGTTGTGCTCCGCCATGTGTTCCTCCATCGAAGCTCAGCCGCACACCAAGGAGATGGGGAGGGGGGGGGGGCTCACCAGCACCCTGGCTGCCCTCAATGGCTGCTCACGTCCCCGTCTCTCCATCCACAGCAACGGCTCCTAAACCCTGCAGGAGGGCAACACAGAGCATTAACAAACAGAGCATTACAAATGCGTGGACATTACTAGTGCTTGAAGGGGGGTGGAGGGGGAAGGGGAGAGGGTGAGGGGGTGAAGTGCGGGGCGAAGGAGGGGAGGGCGATGAGGATGGTGGAAGTGAGGGGAGGGCGAGAAGAGGGAGAGGTGAGGGGGGAATAAGGAAGCAAGTGGGAGAAGGGGGGGCCGCACGTCGGCCACCCAGCCGCCCTGCGCCATGACGTATCCCCACCATGCATCGTGATGTCTGCCACACACACGACGTGCACGACCGGCGCCCTGACGTCACCACGAATCCGAGGGGGGACTGCCAGCACCGCCCCACCGGTGATTGCAGCTGAGTCACGTGGGGGGCAGCATGCATAATGGGAAGAAAGTCACAGAGTGCTGGAGTAACTCAGCGGGTCGGGCAGCATTCGTGGGGAACGTGGAGAGGTGACGTTTCAAAAAAACATAGACAATAGGTGCAGGAGTAGGCCATTCGGCCCTTCGAGCCAGCACCGCCATGTAATATGATCATGACAGATCATCCAGAAACAGTACCCCGTTCCTACTTTCTTCCCAAATCCCTCGATTCCGTTAGCCGTCAGAGCTAAATCTAACTCTATCTTGAAAACATCCAGTGAATTTGCATACAATAGTCAATAGTCAATAGTGTGTCAATAGTCAATAGATACAATTCTGTGGCAGAGAATTCCACAAATATACAACTCTCTGGGTGAAAAAGATTTTCCTCATCTCAGTCCTAAGTGGCCGACATCTTATTCTTCTGGACTCCCCCAATATCGGGAAAATCGACAAATAGCCAAGTGTCCCAAAACCTGAAACGCTGCCCATATTTTTTCCCCAGCACTTTGTGTCTATCTTTGGTAGACACAAGGAACTGCAGATGCTGGTTCATACACAAAAAGACACAAAGTGCTGGAGTAACATAGCAGGTCAGACAACATCTCTGGTCAACATGGATAGGCAACATTTCAGGTCTGCAGAAGGGTCGTGACCGAAAAAACATCCAACCCGATGAGTGACTACAGCATTGTGTGACCTACTTCCCATGATGCATGCCGCCCCCCACGTTACTCTGCACAATGGCAGGGGCGGCGATATCAGGGCACCGTGCGTGCAATTCACTTGCGGGTGCAGCGCCCCTTACCCAAAGATCCTATAGCAGAGCAAGATGGGTTACTCTCACGCAAAAGTGAGGTACGTTCATGGGCGGATTCATGGGTGATTTTATGCCTCATTTTAGCAACCTGCCTCCACCATCTTGTTCCGCCATCTTGCTCCGCTTTCTTGCTCCCGCCTTCTTGCTTCCGGCCAAAGATTGGATCCGCAGCGGGGAGAAGAAGTGCGGGATCCGGGGCAGCGGGGAGAAGGAGTGCGGGGCCCGGGGCAGCGGGGAAAAGGAGTGCGGGGCCCGGGGCAGCGAGGAGAGAGAGTGCGGGGTCCGGGGCAGCGAGGAGAGAGAGTGCGGGGCCCGGGGCAGCGAGGAGAGAGAGTGTGGGGTCCGGGGCGGCGAGGAGAGGGGCATAGGAGGGGAGGGGGGGGGGGGCATTGTGGTAAGGGGGCAGGCGAGAGAGTGCCGGGGGGGGGGATAAGGCCTAGTGTGTGTGAAGTTGCAGGGAGGTTTACAATGTTTCTTATTTACAATGTTTCTTATTTAATGTCCCTTGTCTAGTCTGAAATAAAGTTCATTATTGGATTAGAAGAAATATAATTGTGTGCGTTATATACATTTATATAATTTTCATGTATGTGTGTTTATAAACATTTTATTCTTTAACAAGAATCAACAGAATTATGAACTAACAGAATTATGAATCTAACCCTATAATCACGCACAAGAAGTCCCCCCCTGTCAATCACCCTGCGAGTCGGGTCGGTTCCGGTTACTACAAAATCAACTCAAACACTGCTTGTGAGCCATTTAAAAAGAAATGATTTAAAAAACATTAAAAAAAACAATTACCAGAATCAAATTTTATTCTTGACAAGAAGTTTGAACTGACAGATTTATGAATCTAACCCACACAAACTGTTGCCCCGTAACATTGATTACAGTGCGAGTCGGGTCAGGTAGGCTCAGGTTGCTAAAATGGGCGTGGAAAAATGCCCATGATCCCCTCCATAGCGTACTACACGTCAGTCCATTGCATTTAGCAGGAGTAGCCTATCTTGCTCTGCTATAGGATCTTTGCCCTTAGCCCTCACACACCCATTCCCCCACGCACCCCTCCACTGCCTTCTGTGGCAGAGAATGCCACAGATTCACAGCTCCTTGTGTAATAAAGTTTCTCCTCATCTCAGTCCTAAATGGCCAACCTTAAACTGTGACCCCTGGTTCTGGACTCTACCAACATCAGGAAAATGTTTCCTGCATCTACTCTGTACAATCCTCTAAGAATTTTATATGTTTCGATAAGATCCCCACTCATCCAAAGAATTCCAACGAATACACGTCCAGACGACCCATTCTTTCATCATATCGTGAATTAACCTGGAGAACCTACTCTGTACTCCCTCAATAGCAAGAATGTCCTGCCTCAAATTAGGAGACCAAAACTTCACACAATACTCCAGGAGTGGTCTCACCGGGCAGAGCTGAATTAAGCCCTTTAGAGGCCCTAAGCACTGAAAAGATTATGGTGCCCCAATATATGTGATTCAAAACAAAAACAATACTAAACCGTAAAATAAAATGTTATATTTCAAAACGAAACAAAGCTTACAGTAAGATTTATTTACAGGAAACGCTACGACACCAACACCAATGCATTTCGTTGTCTCTGTACTGTACACTGACAATGACAATTAAATTGAATCTGAATCTGAATTACATTGCATAAAAAACAGAGAAACAAAGATGGTGCGCGCCGGTTTATCGCTGTATTCGGATGACCACTGATGCTTCACCTCCTGCCGCCAGGTGGGAGCTAGTCATAAGACCGGAGGGTGCCGACACCTCCTTCCCTTCCTCTCATTCCTATCACCCCCCCCCCCCCCCCCCCCCCCCCCCCTCCCCTCCCCCTCCCTCCCTCCCCCCCCCTCCCCCTCCCCTCCCCCTCCCCTCCCCTCCCCCTCCCCTCCCCTCCCCCCTCCCCTCCCCTCCGCGCCTGCACACTTCGGGCTCCGAATCAAAGATCCTATAGCAGAGCAAGATAGGCTACTCCTGCTAAATGCAATGGACTGACGTGTAGTACGCTATGGAGGGGATCATGGGCATTTTTCCACGCCCATTTTAGCAACCTGACCCGACCCGACTCGCACTGTAATCAATGTTGCGGGGCAACAGTTTGTGTGGGTTAGATTCATAAATCTGTCAGTTCAAACTTCTTGTCAAGAATAACATTTGATTCTGGTAATTGTCTTTTTTAATGTTTTTTAAATCATTTATTTTTAAATGGCTCACAAGCAGTGTTTGAGTAGCCTATCTTGCTTTGCTATAAGATCTTTGGTGCCGAGCAGCGGGGGTGGGTGGCTGTTCCCACCTCTGCTATAGGATCTTTGGTTCCCACCTGAGCACCCGGCGCTGAGTGAGGCCTCCTCCCGCCGTTCGCGGCGATGCACCATCGTGCCTCACGTGACTGGCGACCAGGCCTCGCCCCCTCCTTCCTCCACTGACGGGCAGCACCAGCAGCCAATGGGAGAGAACCCCGCCCCTCCTCCACTGACGGGCAGCGCCAGCAGCCAATGGGGGCAGGTTCCGCCCCTCCTCCACTGACGGGCAGCGCCAGCAGCCAATGGGAGCAGGTTCCGCCCCTCCTCCACTGATGGACAGCACCAGCAGCCAATGGGAGCAGGTTCCGCCCCTCCCTCCCTCTGACTAATCACAGCCACATTCCGCCCCCCGCCCGCCGCCAGTGACCATGTCCTAAAGCCGTAGCCCCACCCCTCGGACAGACAGTCCTCTCCGCCAATCGGAACCACCCATCACGCCCCAGCAACGGTTGCCATGGTGCAGCAATACAATAGACTAGGGGCCAAACTTTTCAGCATGAAGGCCTCGTTATATATTTGGCAGATTTTTGAAGACCATAGGAAACATAAAGAAATGTCAGTTTCATGAATGTATTGAAAAAGAGAGATATAATATAACGATGTATTTTATCATGCCAATAAAGTTTTTAAATTGCATTAAAAATTGAGAGATAGAGAGAAGCGGAGAGGGGCAGAGAGGGAGTGTGGCAGAGAGAGAGAGGGGGGGGCAGAGAGAGAGGGAGATGGGGCAGAGAGAGAAGGGTCAGAGACAGGGAACGTAGAGAGATGGGGGCAGAGAGGGGGCATAGAGTGAGGGGTCAGAGAGAGAGGGGGACAGAGAGAGAGGGGGACAGAGAGAGGGGCAGGGAGAGAGAGAGGGGCAGAGGGAGGGAAGAGACATGATATTAATGATCTCGATGAGGGAATTGAAGGCAATATCTCCAAGTTTGCGGATGACACTAAGCTGGGGGGCAGTGTTAGCTGTGAGGAGGATGCTAGGAGACTGCAAGGTGACTTGGATAGGCTGGGTGAGTGGGCAAATGTTTGGCAGATGCAGTATAATGTGGATAAATGTGAGGTTATCCATTTTGGTGGCAAAAACGGGAAGCAGACTATTATCTAAATGGTGGCCGATTGGGAAAGGGGGAGATGCAGCGAGACCTGGGTGTCATGATACACCAGTCATTGAAGGTAGGCATGCAGGTGCAGCAGGCAGTAAAGAAAGCGAATGGTATGTTAGCTTTCATTGCAAAAGGATTTGAGTGTAGGTGCAGGGAGGTTCTACTGCAGTTGTACAGGTCTTGGTGAGACCACACCTGGAGTATTGCGTACAGTTTTGGTCTCCAAATCTGAGGAAGGACATTATTGCCATAGAGGGAGTGCAGAGACGGTTCATCAGACTGATTCCTGGAATGTCAGTGTTTAAGAGGGAACTGCAGATGCTGGAGAATCGAAAGAGTCTGAAGAAGGGTTTCGGCCCGAAACGTTGCCTACTTCCTTCGCTCCATAGATGCTGCTGCACCCGCTGAGTTTCTCCAGCTTTTTTGTGTAATCCTGGAATGTCAGGACTGTCTTATGAAGAAAGACTGGATAGACTTGGTTTATACTCTCTAGAATTTAGGAGATTGAGAGGGGATCTTATAGAAACTTACAAAATTCTTAAGGGGTTGGACAGGCTAGATGCAGGAAGATGTTCCCGATGTTAGGGAAGTCCAGGACAAGGGGTCACAGCTTAAGGATAAGGGGGGAAATCCTTTAAAAGCGAGGTTAGAAGAACTTTTTTCACAAAGAGAGTGGTGAGTCTCTGGAACTCTCTGCCACAGAGGGTAGAGGAGGCCAGTTCATTGGCTATATTTAAGAGGGAGTTAGATGTGGCCCTTGTGGCTAAGGGGATCAGGGGGTATGGAGAGAAGGCAGGTACGGGATACTGAGTTGGATGATCAGCCATGATCATATTGAATGGCGGTGCAGGCTCGAAGGGCCGAATGGCCTATTCTGCACCTAATTTCTATGTTTCTATGAGAGAGGCAGCAGAGGGGGGGGGGGGATGGAGAGAGAGAGAGGGGCAGAGGGAGAGAGGGGGCAGAGGGAGAGGGGGGCAGGCAGAGAGAGAGAGAGGGGAGAGGGGCAGAGAGAGAGAGAGGAGAGGGGCAGAGAGAGAGGGGGGAGCAGAGAGAGAGAGAGAGGGGCAGAGAGAGAGGGGCAGAGAGAGGGGGGGAGAGAAGGGGGGCAGAGAAAGGGGGGGGCAGAGAGGAAAGAGGGGGCAGAGAAAGAGGGGGCAGAGAGGAGAGGGGGGCAGAGAGAGAGGGGGGCAGAGAGCGGGGGGGCAGAGAAGGAGGCAGGGGGGGCAGAGAGAGAGGGGGCAGAGAGGGA
>NC_073378.1:139314184-139319184 GCF_028641065.1 Leucoraja erinaceus | reverse complement strand
TTTACAATTCCTCAGTTCTATCCACACTAACTCAACATCTCCTGATTCTATGTCACCCTTTGCAAGGGACTGATTTCATTCCTCACCAACAGGGCTACCCCACCCCCTCTGCCCACCTGCCTGTCTTTTCAATAGGACGTATACGAATATTCAGTTCCCAGCCCTGGCCCTCTTGCAGCCATGTTCCCACAACATCATACTTGCCAATTTCTAACCGAGCTTCAAGCTCGTCCACTTTATTCCTTATACAACATTCATATACAACACTTTAACTTCGGTATTCACCTCCCCTCTCACACCGGTGGCCCTGACCTTACTCTCTTATCCCTTCTCGAACTTTCCTTCCCATTAATTCGGGAGTCTTTCGTACCATTTCCTGCACTCACTTCCCCTTTAACTCCATCATTATAGTCCCAATTTATCAAGCCCCCCACTATTTAGTTTAAACCCATACGTGTAGCACGACAAACCTGCCTGCCAGAACGTTGGTCCCCCTCCAGTTAAGGTGTAACCAGTCCATTTTGCACAGGTCACCCCTACCCCAGAAGAGATCCCAGTGGTCTATAAAACTAAATTCTTGCTCCCAGCACCAGCCCCTCAGCCACACATTCAGATCCCCAATCCCCCTGTTCCTGCTCTCACTAGCGTGAGGTGCTGGAAGCAATCCAGAGATAACCGCCCGAGAAGTCCTGCTTTTCATTCTTCTTCCTAACGCTTCCTAACCCAGTGGAGGCCAATTCATTGGAAGCATCGAGTGAATTGTCCTCCACTGTTTTGTGAGACAAGGCAATTCCACAGGTTCACAGCCCTCTGTCTGTGTGAAATTGTGTTATTAAATCTCAGTCCTAAATTAAATCACCCAGGGTAACTCAAATGTTTAATATTTTACGTGTCATTCTTAATTGTTATTGTATGTGGTGTTGCTACTTGCGAGCGGAGCAGCAATGCAGAGGTAACCACCCGACATTGCTCCGTGTAAGTACGTGAACACTTGGGCCAATAAACGGATTAATTCGTTCATTCATTTCACTGCATCGGTTTAAGTGACAAATGAATCTTGAACCCCCCGCCCCGCCCCGCCCCTTATTTAAAGATCCCGTTTCCACACTCTATGACAATTTTATGTTTTGTTTCTACCTTCAGTCTGAAGAAGGGTCTCGACCCGCAACGTCGCCCAATCGCTTCTGTCCGTCGGCCCCGCGCAGTCACGCCGCCATCTTGTGTCACAGCCGCCATCTTGTGTCCGCCTCCCAACCGGAAACAGCCGCCATCTTGCTTCTCCTTGCGACTGGGGCGGTGACGTCACGGCGTCAGCCGGGCTGGGCAGGCGGACGTCACCGCGCAGGACGCTCGGCGGCCCCCACACAACTACCCCTCCCCCCACTGTACCCCTCCCCCCCCCCACTGTGTGTGTTTGTGTGTGTGGGTATGAGTGTGTTGTGTCTGCGTGAGTGTGTGTGTGTGAGACTTTGTGTGAGTGTGTGTGAGACTTTGTGTGAGTGTTTGTGTGTGTAAGTGTGTGTGTGAGTGAGTGTCTGTGTGTGAGTTTGTGTCTGTGGGTGTGTGAGTCTGAGTGTGTGAGTTCTAGGGTGTGTATGTGTGAGTGGGAGCTTATTCGCTATGATTAATAGTTGGATGGCTGTCAGGAAGACTGGCTGTTGGGGAATGAGTGAGAGTGTGGGTGTGGTGGGTGTGTGGGGGTGGGTGTGTGGTGGAGGGTGTGTGGGTGGAGGGTGTGTGGGGAGGGGGGTGGGGGAGGGTGGAGGGTGGGGGGGTGTGTGTGTGGTGGGGTGTTGTGTGTGGTGTGTGGAGGTGGAGGGTGTGGGGGAGGGGGGTGAGATGGGTGGGGGGTGTCTGTGTGTGAGGTTGGAGTGGGTGCGGGGGTGGTTATCGGGGGTGTGATGTGGAGGGGGGTGTGGTGGAGGGGAGGGTGGGTGGGGTGTGGGGGGGAGTTTGGGGGGGTGGGTGGGAGGGGGTGAGGAGTGGGAGGGGGAGGGGTGTGGGTGTGAGGGGGGGGTGGGGGTGTGGGGGGGCGGGAGGTGGTTTGAGGGGGTGGGTGATGTGTGTGAGGTGGGTTGGTGTGTGAGGGTGGGGTGAGGGTGGGGGGTGGTTGGGGGGTGTGAGGGGGGGCTGCTGGGTGGGTGGTGGGGTGGGGTGGGGGGTTGGCGTGTTGGTGGAGGGGGGGTGGGGTTGGGTGGGAGGGGGGGGGGGTGGTGGTGGGGGGGGGGGTGAGGGGGGGTGAAGGGGGGGGGGTGGGAGGGGGGTGGGGTGGGGGGGTGGGGGTGGGGGGTGCGGGGGGTGCGGTGGGGGGTGGGGGTGTGGGGTGGGGGGGGGGGGTGGTTGTGGGGGGGGTGGGTTGGGTGGGTTAGGGGTGGGGGGGGGGGTGGGGTAGGGGGGTGGGGGGGGGGGGGGGGTGGGGGGGGGGGGGTGGGGGGGGGGGGGGGTGGGGGGGGTGGTGGGGGGGGGGGGGGGTGGGGGGGGTGGGGGGGGGGGGGGGGGCGGGGGTGGGGGGGTGGGGGGGTGGGGGGGGGAGGGGGGGGGGGGGGGTGGGGGGGGGGGGGGGGGGAGGGGGGGGTGGGGTGTGGAGGGGGGCGGGGGGGGGGGGGGGGGGGGGGGGCGGGGGTGGGTGTGGGGGGGGGGGGGTAGGGGGCTTGGAGGGTGGGGGGGGGGGGGGGGGGGTGGGGGGTGGGGGGGGGAGGGGGGGTGGGGTGGGGGGAGGGGGGGGGGTGGGGGTTGGGGGGAGGGTGGGGGTGAGGGGTGGGGGGTGGGGGGGGGGGGAGGGGGGGGGGGGGGGGGAGGGGGGGGTGGAGGGGGGTGGGGGGCAGGGGGGGGGGGGGGGGGGGGGGGGGGGGGGGGGGGGGGGGGGGGGGAGGGGGGGGGGGGGGGGGGGTGAGGGGGGGGGGGGAGGGGGGGGGTGGGTGTTGGGGGAGGGGTTGGGGGAGGGGGGAGGGGAGAGGGGGGGGGGGGGGGGGGGAGGGGGTGGTGGGGGGGGGGGGGGGGGGGGGGGGGGGGGGGGGGGGGGAAGGGGGGGGGGGGGGGGGGGGGGGGGGGGGGGGGGGGGGGGGGGGGGCGGGTGGGGGGGGGGGGGGGGGGGGGGGGGGGGGGGGGGGGGGGGGGGGGGGGGGTGAAGTGGGTTGGGTAGTTTGTTTTGTGGGGGGGTGGGGGGGGGGGAGGGGGGTGGTGGGGGGGGGGGGTGGGAGGGTGGAGGTAGGGGGGGGGGGGGTGGGGTGGTGGGGGGGGTTGGGGTTGCGGTGGGCTGGGTGTAGTGGTGGGTGGAGGGGTGGGGGGGGTGGTGGAGGGGGGAAATGGTGTGTGTGTGTGTGGGGAGGGGTTAATGGGGGTGTAGTGGGAGGTTTGGGTGGGTGGGAGGGGGCGGGTCGGATTAGGGGGGTGGGTGGGGGGGTGAGGGGGGAGGAGGGGGGGGGGGTGTGTGAAGGGGGGGGGTGGTGGGGTGTATAAAAGGGAGGGGTTGTGTGTGGGGAGGGGGGGGGGTGAGGTTGGGTGTGGGGTGGGAGTTAGTGGGTGTGGTGTGGGAAGTGTGGGGGGGGTTGGGGGTGGTGTGTGGGGGGGGGTGGGGGTGGGTGTGTGTGGGGGGGGTAGGGGGAGGGGGGGGTGGTAGAGGTGTGTGTGTGTGGGGGGGGGGGGGTGTTGTGGTGGGGTGTAAGTGTGGGGTTAAGTGGGAGGTGGGTCCGGGGGTGGGGGGTGGGGGGGGGGGGGGGGGGAGGGTGAGGGTGGGGGTAAGGGGGGGGGGGGGGGTGGGTTGGGGGGGGGGGGGGGGTGGTTGGGGGGGGGGAGGGGGTTGGTGTGGATGGGGGTTGGGGGGGGGGTTGGTCGAGGGTGGGGGTGGGGGGGGGGGGGGCAGTGGGGTGGGGGGGTGAGAGGGTGGGTTGTGGGGGGGGGTGGGGGGCTGGGGGGGGGTTGTGGGTGGGGGGGGGCTGGGGGGGGGGGGGTGGATGGGGGGGGTGGTCGAGGGGGGGGGGGGGGGGGGGGGGGGGTGGGGGGGGGTGGGTGGGGAGGGGGGGGGGGGATGGGTGGGGGGAGGGGCGGGTGGTGGGGGGTGGGGGGGGTGTGGGGGGGTTGGGGGGATGTGAGGTGGTGTGTGGGGGAGGGGAGGGGGGGGGTGGGGGGGGGGGGGGTGGGGGGGGGGGGTGGGGGGGGGGGGAGGGGGGGGGGGGGGGGGTTGAAGGGGGGTGGGCGGGGGGGGGATGGTTCGGGGGGGTGGGTTTGGGGGGGGTGGGGGGGGGGGGGGGGGGGGTGGGGGGGGGGGGGGGGGGGGGGGGGGGGTGAGGGTGGTGTGAGGGGAGGGGTGTGTGAGGGGGGAGGGGTGGGGTGTGTGGGGGGGGGGGGGGGGGGGGGGGGGGGGGGGTTTCAAGAAATAACCAAAATATGTGTGGGAATTCTTGCATCGGAGTCGGTTTATGATGCTTTCAAGACGAGAGCTAAATAGGGCTCTTAAAGATAGGGAGTCAGGGGATATGGGGGAAGGCAGGAATGGGTACTGGGGGGGGGGGATCACCATGATCAATGGAATGGCGGTGGGGGATCGCAAGGACCGAAGGTCCTACTGGGGGGGGGGGGGTCTATTGTCTATTAAATGGGGGGGGGGGGGGGGTGGGGGGGGGGGGGGGGGGGGGGGGGGGGGGGTAATACCTGGGGGGGGGGGGGGGGGGGGGGGGGGGGGGGGGGGGGGGGGGGGGGGGGGGGGGGGGGGGGGATGTGGTGGTGTGTGTGTTCGGGGGGGGGGGGGGGGGGGGGGGGGGGGGGGGGGGGGGGGGGGGTTGTGTGTGTGTTCTGGGGGGGGGGGGGGGGGGGGGGGGGGGGGGGGGGGGGGGGGGGGGTGTCGAGTGGATGTGGTTGTGGAGGGGGGGGGGACTATGTTGGGGGGGGGGGGGGGGGGGGGGGGGGGGGGGGGGGGGTATGGGGGGGTGCTGTGAGGTGGAATGGGGGGGGGGGGGGGCTGGGGGGGGGGGGGGGGGGGATCGGCTGCCTTGCACTCTGAA
>NC_073378.1:139237038-139314084 GCF_028641065.1 Leucoraja erinaceus | reverse complement strand
TGGCGGATTTCCGCTTCCTGGGAATCCACATTGAGGGAGGACCTGACGTTGGAGCGTGAACACCACTGCGCTGCTGAAAAAGGTCCAGCAGAGACTGCACTTCCTGAGGGTGCTCAGGAAGAACAACATCACTCAGAGGCTGCTGCTGTCCTTTTATCGGTGCTCCATTGAGAGCATACTAACATACTGTGTATGCGTGTGGTACACCAGCTGCACAGCGGCTCAGAGGAAAGCGCTCCAGAGGGCCATTGACAACGCCCAGAGGATTGTCGGCTGCCCTCTCCTTACCTTGAGGACCTACACAGTTCCCGCTGCACCAAAAAACCCCAGAATATAATAAGGGACATCTCCCACCCCGGACACTCCCTGTTTGAACTGTTGCCGTCAGGCAGACGGTACAGATCCACAAGGACAAGGACAAATAGACTAAAAAAACAGTTTTTACCCCCCACTGCTATAAAAGCACTAAATGTGGCCGCCAAGGAACGCAGGGGCGATACAGACTAAGGGACTGTGGTAACGGTGAAATCGACAGAAGGATGGAGGGTTGGGTGTGTATGCGTGCTTGTCTGTGATTTTTATTTATTTGCTTATCTTTATTATTTTACCGTGGATGTTTCGTTAGCTTTAGAAATGTTTGAATGCTGCACTGACTGGCTGACATTTTCAATTTCGTTGTACATGGCCCATGTTACAATGACAATAAAGAAACTATTCTATTCTATTTCTGGAGCTACTTCCTTAAGTACTCTGGGATGCAGCCTATCTGGCCCTGGGGATTTATCGGCCTTTAATCCATTCAATTTACCCAACACCACTTCCCGGCTAACCTGGATTTCACTCAATTCCTCCAACTCCTTTGACCCGCGGTCCCCTGCTATTTCCGGCAAATTATTTATGTCTTCCTTAGTGAAGACGGAACCAAAGTAGTTATTCAATTGGTCCGCCATATCCTTGTTCCCCATGCTCAACTCACCTGTTTCTGACTGCAAGGGACCTACATTTGTTTTAACTAATCTCTTTCTTTTCACATATCTATAAAAACTTTTGCAGTCAGTTTTTATGTTCCCTGCCAGTTTTCTTTCATAATCTATTTTTCCTTTCCTAATTAAGCCCTTTGTCCTCCTCTGCTGGTCTTTGAATTTCTCCCAGTCCTCCGGTATGCTGCTTTTTTTGGCTAATTTGTACGCATCATCCTTCGCTTTGATACTATCCCTGATTTCCATTGTTATCCATGGATGTACTACCTTCCCTGATTTATTCTTTTGCCAAACTGGGATGAACAATTTTTGTAGTTCATCCATGCAGTCTTTAAATGTCTTCCATTGCATATCCACCGTCAACCCTTTTAGAATTAATTGCCAGTCAATCTTGGCCAATTCACGTCTCATACCCTCAAAGTTACCTTTCTTTAAGTTCAGAACCATTGTTTATGAATTAACAATGTCACTCTCCATCCTAATGAAGAACTCAACCATATTATGGTCACTCTTGCCCAAGGGGGCACGTACAACAAGATTGCTAACTAACCCTTCCTCATTACTCAATACCCAGTCTAAAATAGCCTGCTCTCTCGTTGGTTCCTCTACATGTTGAATTTAGATAACTACCCCGCATACATTCCAAGAAATCCTCTTCCTCAGCACCCCTGCCAATTTGATTCACCCAATCTATATGTAGATTGAAGTCACCCATTATAACCGTTTTGCCTTTGTCGCACGCATTTCTAATTTCCTGTTTGATACCATCTCCAACTTCACTACTACTGTTAGGTGGCCTGTACACAACACCCTCCAGCGTTTTCTGCCCCTTAGTGTTGTGCAGCTCTACCCATACCGATTCCACATCCTCCAAACTAATGTCCTTCCTTTCCATTGCATTAATCCCCTCTCTAATCAGTAACGCTACCCCACCTCCTTTTCCTTTCTGTCTATCCCTCCTGAATATTGAATATCCCTGGATGTTCAGCTCCCAGCCTTGGTCACCCTGGAGCCTTGTCTCCGTGATCCCAACTATATCATAGTCATTAATAGCTATCTGCACATTCAACTCATCCACCTTATTACGAATGGTCCTTGCATTGAGACACAAAGCCTCAAACGAATCTCATAGAATTTTTCGAGGATGTAACTAGTAGCGTGGATCGGGGAGAACCAGTGGATGTGGTGTATCTGGACTTCCAGAAGGCTTTCGACAAGGTCCCACATAAGAGATTAGTATACAAACTTAAAGTACACGGCATTGGGGGTTCAGTATTGATGTGGATAGAAAACTGGCTGGCAAACAGGAAGCAAAGAGTAGGACTAAACGGATCCTTTTCACAATGGCAGGCAGTGACTAGTGGGATACCGCAAGGCTCAGTGCTGGGACCCCAGCTATTTACAATATATATTAATGATCTGGATGAGGGAATTGAAGGCAATATCTCCAAGTTTGCGGATGACACTAAGCTGGGGGGCAGTGATAGCTGTGAGGAGCATGCTAGGAGACTGCAAGGTGACTTGGCTAGGCTGGGTGAGTGGGCAAATGTTTGGCAAATGCAGTATAATGTGGATAAATGTGAGGTTATCCATTTTGGTGGCAAAAACAGGAAAGCAGACTATTATCTAAATGGTGGCCGACTAGGAAAAGGGGAGATGCAGCGAGACCTGGGTGTCATGGTACACCAGTCATTGAAAGTAGGCATGCAGGTGCAGCAGGCAGTGAAGAAAGCGAATGGTATGTTAGCTTTCATAGCGAAAGGATTGGAGTATAGGAGCAGGGAGGTTCTACTGCAGTTGTACAGGGTCTTGGTGAGACCACACCTGGAGTATTGCGTACAGTTTTGGTCTCCAAATCTGAGGAAGGACATTATTGCCATAGAGGGAGTGCAGAGAAGGTTCGCCAGACTGATTCCTGGGATGTCAGGACTGTCTTATGAAGAAAGACTGGGTAGACTTGGTTTATACTCTCTAGAATTTAGGAGATTGAGAGGGGATCTTATAGAAACTTAGAAAATTCTTAAGGGGTTGGACAGGCTAGATGCAGGAAGATTGCTCCCGATGTTGGGTAAGTCCAGGACAAGGGGTCACAGCTTAAGGATAAGAGGGAAATCCTTTAAAACCGAGATGAGAAGAACCTTTTTCACACGGAGAGTGGTGAATCTCTGGAACTCTCTGCCGCAGAAGGTAGTCGAGGACAGTTCATTGGCTATATTTAAGAGGACGTTAGATGTGGCCCTTGTGGTAAAAGGGATCAGGGGTATGGAGAGAAGGCAGGTACGAGATACTGAGTTGGATGATCAGCCATGATCATATTGAATGCGGTGCAGGCTCGAAGGGCCGAATGGCCTACTCCTGCACCTAATTTCTATGTTTGTATGTTTCTATTATTTTCCAACGATCAATAGATTTACGATCAGTTCCTGTGGATTGGAGGATTGCTAAGGCTGTCCCACTTTTAAAGAAAGGAGCGAGAGAGAAAACGGGGAATTACAGACCAGTTAGCCTGACTTTGGTGGTGTGAAAGATGCTGGAGTCAATTATTAAAGATGTAATAATGGGGCATTTGGATAGCTGTAAAAGGATTAGTCCAAGTCAACATGGATTTATGATTTTACAATGCATTTAAGCCTCTCCCATTTTTATGAGATGCATTCCTGGAATATGTAGGAAGTTTATTGTAACCTAGTGCTACTTGCCTGAACAATGGATGATATATCACTTAAATGCAATTGTTTTCAGTTGTGTGGAGAGACCTGTATATTGAAAATGCTTTTTACCTCTAATATGTCAATTTACCTTAAATGAAGAAGAGCTTATTAAAATCTTCTTACAAAGACCATTAAGTATTTTCTTTCTATCCTCTTTTGGACTCAAGGCATAGCAGAGCTGCCAACTCTCACGAAGAGGTAAGGGAGGGGGAGATGGAAGGGAGGGAGAGGGGGAAGGGAGGGAGATCGAGAAGAGAGGGGGGGAGAGAGAGAGAGAGAGAGATCGAGAGAAGAGAGGGGAGCGAGAGAGCGAGAGGGGGGGGGAGGGAGAGCGGGAGAAGGGGGGAGAGGGAGAAGGGGGAGAGGGAGAAGGGAGAGGGAGAAGGGGAAAAGGAGGGGGAGGGAGAAGGGGGACAGGGAGAAGGGGGAGAGGGAGAGTGGAACGATAGCACATTATAACGCGCAGCCGTCACATTCCGACCAAAGATTATAGAGCAGAGCTCCACTAGTATCTTTGATTGCGGCCGCCGCCACCGAACCCCTGACCCACCATTGCACCCAAAGATGATAGAGCAGAGTTGTATAATATTTGATTGCACCCTTCTTCACGGCGGGCTTGTGATCTTTGCTTGTGATGTCTTGACAATTCGAGGAATATAATGGGTAACAGCCGCCCATTCTCGGACTTGAATCTGAGCTCGAAAAATCTCCTGGTCACTGGACCTGATGTGTCCGCGGGCCATATTGTGGAGACCAATCCCTTACAAGAACAAAACCAAAAACGTACAGAAGTGTTAAAATTGCCTTTATTATTATGGTAAGAAAAGATCTATTAAAAATAAGTCTAATAACTTTCTAATGTACCGACAAACCCAGTTTCCCAATGGCCGTTGATGGGAGAACAGAAAATAACATTTTCACGACAGAATATCGACTGAAAATAATAAAAATATTTTCTCACCTTTCTATTTTATTGGGGAACCTAAAGAATGACAGGTCGGGTCGTTTAGATTTACGATTAGAATACTTGATAGCAGAGCTGTGAGATGAAATTTAGATAAGGACGCCATGACAGTGTGGGGTAAGCTCAATAAAATGCCTCACAAAATGGCGTCGACGATCACACACGTCATACTACGCGTTTTTCGAGGAGTGGTCTATCTTGCTCCTCTATAATCTTTGCTGCAAACGTAGTCACCAGGGACACCGACCATATCCCTGATCTCCCACACGTTGCAGGCTGAGCAAACCACGGGGCCAATCTCCACTGACATATCTTACTCCCAATTTAACTATATTAAAAAACACAAAACTTTATCCTTTAAACTTTACTAATAAATACTGTACCCTTATCTCCCAGAATCCTTAACTCCCAGAATCCTTAACCTAAAGGCAGAAATGTAAATATGTAAACCAATCAGAGGCTTCCCCCAGACTCCTTCTCTGGAACGTTGGCGATTTGGTTACAGTGCAGGTACTCCTCCCCTCACACCAACAGCTCCCTGGGCCTCTGTGAAAACAAGCCCCGCGGTGTATTTTATACTTACAGCGCAGGTACTCCTCCCCTCTCACCAACGGCTCCCTGGGCCTCTGTGAAAACAAGCCCCGCGGTGTGTTTTATACTTACTGCGCAGGTACACCTTCCCTCTCACCAACGGCTTCCTGGGCCGTATATAAAACTATTACATAGGGTGGACAGACATAATCGTTTCCCCAGTATGGAAACATCGAAGACTGAAGGCCACAACTTTAAGGTGAGAGGGGAAAAGTTTAAAGAAGGTTTGGCAAGATAAGTCTTTAATACTGAGAGTGGTGGGTGTCTGGTTTACACTGGTAGTGTTGGAGGCAGATACGATAGTGGCGTTTCAGAGGTGTTTAGATATGCACATGAATATGTAAGGAATAGAAGGATGGAGGGAGTTGGTTCACGTACAGGTGGAGGAGATTGGTTTAACTTAACTGACACACGACTGTACTGCTAGACTCAACAACAACTTCATCAAAAAGTTCGCTGATGACACAACAGTGGTGGGTCTCATCAGTGACAATGATGAATCGGCGTACAGGATGGAGGTGGAGCTGCTCACAGGTTGGTGCAAATCCCACAACCTCATTCTTAACGTGGGTAATACTAAGGAGATGGTGGTTGACTTCAGGAGGGCGGGGAAACAACACCATACACCTCTGCACATCGACGGAGCTGATGTGGAAAGGGTCAGCAGCGTGAAGTTCCTAGGACTACATCTGTCTGATGACCTGACGTCCACGGCCAACACAACAGCACTAGTCAAGAGAGCCCAGCAGCGACTACACCCTCTCCGAAGACTACGTAAAGCAGGTCTCCCCACTACACACCTACGGACTTTTTATAGGGGGACTGTCGAGAGCACATTGACCTACGGCATCACTTCCTGGTTCGGGAGCTGCAAGGCGTACGAACGGCACCAACTAGACAGGATAGTGAAGACCGCCAGCAGGATTATTGGTGCTCCACTCCCCTTCCTGCTGGACATATACAGGAAGAGATGTATCAGCAGAGCCATCTCCATCATCAAAGACCCCCTACCACCCATCGCATGACATTTTCTCCGTCCTGCCATCTGGGAAGAGGTACAGGAGCATTAGCTGCAAAACCAGCAGGATGCTCCTCAGCTTCTTCCCACAGGCTATAAGACTGCTAAATGGACTTTGCCCCCTGCCAAGTATCGCGCACAAACCCCCCAACCTGGACACACTGCAGCAGAGCCACTGTTGTGCCGCTGCCGATCGGAACGCCTGTTGAATGTTTAGTAGAGTGTTAAATGTGTTCATGATATATGTATTTTTTAATTCTATTTATTTTTAATGCACACTGAATGGACACTGGTTGAGCAACGTTTTTTTTTGTTTCCTCTGGGTATGTGAATACTCAGGAAATGACAATAAAGATATACAATACAATACAATACAATACAATACAGGTGGAGGAGATTGGTTTAACTTGGCATCCTGTATGGCAAATACATTGTGAGATGGAATACTTGTTCCTGTACTGTTCGATGTTCTGTTTGAGCCATGTCCCGTTAAATCAACTAAATGATGCACCCTTTATTCTTTATCTGTGATCTGTGGACGGCATGATTTGTAATCACGCGTAATCTCTTCTTTGATTGTATAGCATGTAGGCAAAATCTTATCACATTACCTCGATACACATGGCCATACCAAACTACACTAAACTATGCGTGTATCTGCTTAAGTACATTTAAACTGTCAATTTGTACGCACCTCTACTACCTCCTCCAGCTGCTCGTTCCACATAGCCACGATAATATATCCGAGGAGAGGTCTTGCAGAACATAGGCCAAACGCGGGTAAATGGGACTCGCATTGATAGGGCATCTTGCTCGGCCAACGACGAGTTGGGCTGACGGACCTGCTCTCATGCGAATATACGAATTCAGTGCTCTGCCTCCCACACATCCACAGCTTCCTGTCAGACCCCCTCACGCTCTCTCTCAGTCTCATGGTCCAACTCACCCCACCCCCCAGTCTCCAGACCGCACACTCCTTCCCCCAATCTCACATTTCATACAACAGAACAGCACAGGAACACGCCCTTCAGCCCACAATGTCTGTGCTGAACATAATGCCAATCCCTTATCCCGGGACAGGCACGTGATATATCCCTCCATTCTCTACCTATCCATGTGCCTATCCAAATGTCTCTTCATACCACTAACGAACCAGCCTCGACCACCACCGCTGGCAGCACATTCCAGGCACCCATCACTCTCTGCGTCAAACTTCATGCTCTCGACATTGACATCCCCCCACCCCCTGGGTAAACGGTTCGGATAGTATATCCTGTCAACATCTCTCGTTATTTTTTAGACCTATCAGGTTTTCCCTGAACTTCCAGTCTTCCTGAGAAATAATGCACGTTTGCCCAACCTCTCCTTATAGCTGTGTCGGAAGGAACTGCAGATGCTGGTTTAAATCGAAGATAGACAGAACATGCTGGAGTAACTCAGCATCTCTGGAGAGAGGGAATGGGCGACGTTTCCGGTGGAGACCCTTCTTCAGACATTCTCATTACGTGTTCGAAGAAGCGTCCCGACTCCAAACCTGGGCTCGAGAGCCTGAGCTATTGTGAAAGATTTGGCAGGGTGGAACTATTCCTTGGCGCGCTGCAGGCTGTGACCATATAAAGATGCATAAAATCATCACAATCACAGTAATACTTTATTAGATAAGTATGTTTTATCCCTGCGGAATAGTTAGGGCGAATGCCTAGTAGGGGAATCATGAACCAGAGGACAGAGATATGAGGGGAAACAGCTAATATGAACCTGAGTTGTAGAAGGTTGTGGGTATATGGAACACGCTGCCAGAGAAGATAGTTGATGCAGATATTTTAATAGCATTGATAGAGTCCTGGAGTGATACCGTCTGGAAACAGGCCCCTCGGCCCAGCTTGCCCAAACTGGCCAACAACTGGCCCAGCTATCCCAGTCCTACTTGCCTGAGCTTGGTCCATATCCCTTCAAACCTGTCCTTTCCATGTACCTGTCTAACTGTTTCTTTAACGATAGGATAGTCCCAGCGCCAATTACCTCCTCTGGCAGCTTGTTCCATACACCCACCATCCTTTGTGTGAAAAAAGCCCTCGGATTCCTAATAAATCGTTTCCACTTCATCTTGAACCTATGCAGTCCGGTCCTCCATTCCCCTACTCTGGGCAAGAGACTCTGCACATCTACCCAATATATTCCTCTCACGATTTTGTACACCTCTATAAGACACCCACTCATCCTCCTGCGCTCTATGGAATAGAGACCCAGCCTACCTATCCTCTCCCTATAGCTCACACCCTCTAGCCCTGGCAACATCCTCGTAAATATTTTCTGAATCCTTTCAAGCTTAACAATATGTTTCCATTAACGTGAACTGAACCGATACTCAAATACAGTGTAAAAGATATTTAGACAGATACACGGATAGGAAAGGTTGAGAGGGGTTTAGACCAAACACGGGCAAATAGGAATAGTTTAAATGGGGCACCTTGGTCGGCATCAAGTTGGGCTGAAAGGCCAGTTTCCATGCTATATGACTATAACTAAATGGGGCAAGGAGAGCAGAGGTGATTGGAGTGGTGGGGAGTGTGAGGTACAGTGTTGAAGCAACGAGAATGAGGGAGACTCCATCCTCAGTAACGGCCACATGGGACGTCAGAGGTGTCTCTGGTGGGGACCACTTCGGCCATGCAGAGTGGGAAGAAAGTGTTTGGATGGATTTACAGCCAGAAACCTTTGGCAGAGGGTAGGCAGTAATATAAGAGAAAGGCATCTTCAATTCTATAATTATACCCTGTTCTTTATAAATAGGACAAAAAAACAAAAGACGTTATGTAAAACGTTTACAACTGTGGTTTCAAAGAATAATATTTCTCTGAATTACATTGCTTTCTCTGGGTTAACTGAAAATGGTCCAAGGACAATGGGCTTGCGATCTGAAGGGAAACAGAGAACGCTGATGTTATACAGTTTAGTTTAGTTTAGTTTAGTTTAGTTTAGTTTAGTTTAGTTTAGTTTAGTTTAGTTTAGTTTAGCTTATCTTAGATTGGTTTAGCTTACTGTAGTTTAGCTTAGTGTAGTTTAGTTTAGTGTAGTTTAGTTTAGTGTAGTATAGTTTAGTGTAGTTTAGCTAAGTGTAGTTTAGTTTTGTTTAGTTTAGTTTTGTTTTGCTTAGATTCATTTAGAGATATAGCGCGGGGAGTCTAGGACAAGAGGTCATAGCCTCAGAATTAAAGGACGTTCCTTTTGGACGAAAATTAGGAATTTCTTTAGTCAGAGAGAAATGAATCCGTGGAATTTATTTCCACAGAAGGCAGTGGAAGCCAAGTCAATTGATATTTTAAAAATGGATAGATAGGTTATTGATTAATACGAGGGGTTATTCAGGGGCTATAGGTTGCGAGGGAAAGACAGATTAGCTAAGATTGAATGGTGGATTAGACTTAATGGGCCGAATGGCCTAATTCTGCTCATATCACATGAATTTATGAAGCAGGTCCTTCAGACTGAGCCACCGCCGGCCAGCGGTCCCGCACACTTACACTATCCTACACACACTAGGGACAATTTACATGTATAGCAAGCCAATGAACCTACAAACAAGGATGTAATTGGAGTATGGGAGGAAACTGGAGTACCCGGAAAATGCATGCGGTCACGAGAATCCGCAAACTGCGTACACACATATTCAGAATCGATTTTGGGTCTCTGTCGCTGGAAGGCAGCATCTCTGTCGCTGCGCCACCGTGAATAGGAACAGCCCTTTCGGCCCACCATGTTTGTGCTGACCACTAGAATCCATCTTTACTAATCCCATTTACCAGCAGCTTGTCATTAGCTGACTGTACCTTGGCGACGGCGCGTCAGATACATCTTAACTGTTGTGACATTGGTATTAAAAGAAGACACAAAGTGCTGGAGTAACTCAACGGGTCAGGCAAAATCTTTGGCGAACATGGATAGGTGATGTTTCGGGTCAGATGTGAGGAAAGGTCCCAACCTGACACGTTGCCTATTCATGTTCTCCGTTGAGTTATTCCAGCATTGTGTGTCTTTTTTTTTTTTTGCAACTGCAGTTTCTCGCGTGGCATTCGTATTAATTTATTGTCATATTATATACCGAGATACAGCGCAAAACTTAATGTGCTACGCAGTCACATCATACTATACATGCTGCCATCAAACCACACACACAGGGTCATCAGTGTGGCGTGCATAGAGAAGCAAGAGTCCAGAGTGCTTACGTCATTTATATCAGCGTCAGAACAATATTTGCAGCAGCTTTACAGGCTTATTAACACAATAACACTAATAAATATGCAATGATTAATAATACTATGCGAATAATATGCAATCCTTTATTAACAGGTCATATGTAATGAACTCGGCTATGCCCACAACTCTCTAGCATTTATATTGGTCTTGGGCAGAGATGTTGCTAAACCAAGCTGTGATGCATTTACAGAATTAGAGTCAATAGTCACACAACACAGAAACCGACCAACGTGCCCCATCTAAACATTTGCCCCATCTCCTTCTAAACATTTCCTTCGCATGTACCTGCCCGAATGTATTTTATGATGTGATTGTACCCGCCTCAAATCTCCGACAGCTTGTTTTGTATTCCCACCACCATCATTTGTGTGGAAATGTTGCCCCCAGGTTTGCATTATCTCATTAAACCCGTGTCAGCTGGTTCTTGATGCTCTTATTACGGTTAAAAAATCTCAATGTATGTATCCCCGCGATGATTTATACACCTCCAGAAGGTCACCCCTCTACCTTCTGCGCTCCGAGAAATAAAGTCCTATCCTGCCCAACCACTCCCTCGAGTCGTGGCAACATTGTTCTCAATCTTCCCTGCACCCTTTCCAACTTAGCGGCATTCAAGTCCACTGTTCACACAACTCTGTCATTGCCACGGTGTACTGCTCCAGTCTGCTGATCAGCCATAGGATATCATTGCCATGTGTTATTCCCCTGACTGATGATCGGCTGACCCTGTCATGTACTCCAGGGTCGTCAACAACAGGACGTGCCAACTGTGCCCCCCCCCCCCCCCCCCCCCCCCCCCCCATCCCCCCCTTCCACTCATCCTGAGAATGCTGAGGGTTGGAATATTTGGGAACACGGGGCCTTGAGCCAGGAGTACAGCAGTTAATGGGAAAGATCTGACCTTCAGACGTTTACTCTTCGTCTGGCCCAGTGCCACGTTTTTTTCTGCCATTGCTTTAACAATGTTTTCATTTTTGCTGTGCTCACGCGAATCAAGAGTGTTTAGTTACCTTGTGTATCGCAACAGGACGATTGCATTGTGAATAATAGACACACAAAAAGCTGGGGTAGCTCAGCTGGACGGGCAGCATCTCTGGAGAGAA
Organism: Leucoraja erinaceus; assembly: GCF_028641065.1. Classification (NCBI taxonomy): domain Eukaryota; kingdom Metazoa; phylum Chordata; class Chondrichthyes; order Rajiformes; family Rajidae; genus Leucoraja; species Leucoraja erinaceus. Next base: position 139,302,460 of record NC_073378.1, on the reverse strand, counting down.
GGGATGGGTGACGTTTCGTGTCGACACACTTCTTCAGACTGAAAGTCATGGGAAAGGGAAACGAGATATATAAGCGATGATGTAGACAGGTATAGAACAAAGATATGCGAAAAAGCATCGATGACAAAGAAAAAAGGCCATTGTTAGCTGCTGGGTGAAAACAAGGAACTGGTGCGACATGGGTGGGGGTGGATGAAGAGGACGGAAATGCCGAGATTACTTGAAGTTAGATAAATCAATATTCATACCATTGGGCTGCAAGCTGCCCAAGCGAAATATGATGCTGTTCCTCCAATTTGCATTTGGCCTCACACTGACAATGGAGGAGGCCTGGGACGGGAAGGTCAGTGTGCTAATGGGGAGGAGAATTACGGTGTTTAGCCACCAGGATTGCTGCGGCTTTACGGGCCTGTAAACCCAATAACACACAAATAACACATTAATCAATGACATAATATATTTTACTTCGGAGTCACGTGAGTGACTACGTGAAGAGCCCCGCTCGTCCGCTTGCACCGGACTTGCAGCTCGCGCTCCTGCCAGCGGTAAGTTTAAACTAAAGGTAAGTTTACTATTTCTTACCTGGTTTTGATTCCGTGCAGGAACTTCCTTTTACACAGGTTTCCTGTCGGTGTTTTCGCGAAGGCCGACGAGGGAACAACGGTACGGGCTGTGGGGAGACCCCGGTGCCGACCGCGAAAGCGGGTAGCTGTGGAGTGTCGGGCTCGCGATCTCAGTCACTAACAAGTCGGTCAATGACTTCCAGTCGCGCTGGGGAAATATCCCAGTTGGGTGGCACTGCAGCACATCGGTAGAGTTACTGCCTTACAGTGCCAGAGACCCGGGTTCAATCCTATCTACGGGTACTGTCTGTACAGAATTAGTATGTTCCCAGAGGACAACGTGGGTTTCCTCTGGATGCTCCGTTTTAGAACGGTAGTGCCGGGAGGATTCCCCTCCGGTAAGATATACAGATGCTGGCGTTCCCGGGGAGGGGAAATCCAGCAACAATGCGGCCCCCAGACCGCAGTGGTCCCCAGGATATGGGATAAAACTAACCAGAATGGTCAGCCCTAGTGTCGGGAGGGTTCCCCTCCGGTAAGGTATAAAAAATTGGAGGTTGGCCAGCATGGAGCTCCTAATGGAGAGGATGCTGTATCTGGATACACGAGGGAGTTGAGTCAGCGCTGGGCCTATGGGAGAGCCCGCGCCTGCAGCACCCTGGACAGGGCTGCTGAATGTGGGTGCCAAGTCTATGGCAGCGCCAGCCTATGGGAGAGCCGCGCCAGCAGCGCCTTGTAACAGGGCTGCCTAATGTCTACCTTTGTTGGAGGAGGGAGCATGCCGGGTCAGTATAAATCTGACGCCGAGTCTGAGGGTATTGCTGTGGAGAATACCCCAAGGGACGAAGGGCACGTGTCAGAAGTACCATTCCTGGCAGCAAGGTTTGCCATTCCAGCACAATGCAGTGAACACCGCTCAGCGGGACATTAGAGGCAGCCGCCGAATCTTCTATTCAGGTAAGACCTATTCAACAGCGAAAACCTGGAGGACCAAGCACAAGCTGTTGGACCAATCAAGGCCAATAACGATCGGTTCATCGGCAGTAAGCGGTTCACTGAAGCTGGTGGCAGCATGAAAGCTGGCCAGAGGCTCCGCGCACTCTGCCAGTTCTACTCTATAACTAAGGACCACTTACAAGTTGGTAAGATTTACACTTGGTTGCACAATACACAAATGATTAAGACATTATCATCTCCTTAGAGGCATCTAACCATGTAAAACAGGGCAATATTAACATTCCAAGCAGGTTGGAATTGGGCCAGAATTGTGTTTTGGGGCAGGCTCATTATTTTTGGCCGGGCTTGCCTTCGAGACACGCTTGGTAAAATGGGCAGAGTTGTCGTTTCAAGGCAGGTTCAGAATTGGGGCCAGAATTGTCTTCCGACACGGGGACAGGATTATGGGCAGAGTTGTATTTTAAGACTGGGCAGAATTATCAGATAGGCTCGTAAATCGGGCTAGAGTTGTCGTTCAAGGCAGGCACAAGATGATGGCAGACGTGGCCTGTTCATTATGAAAGAAGGCTGATTAACAACTGATTTTCATACGATGTTCCCATTTGCAGGGATCATCTGAGATATTTGGAGGACGCAATTGCTATGATGAGGCAATAATAACAGTATGATGACAATAAACATTCAAAGCGGACTACTCAGCCTTCAAAAACACTGTTATGTTTTGTCTGGATGATATTTTAACGCTGTATTTTTGCTAAATTCCACAGTTTCAGTCTCAAACTATATTTAAGAAATTGGGCTCCGCTATCCAGTTAAAATTAAGTTGTTACCAAATAGACTTGTTGGTCATTGGGATTTACCTTAGCTATTAATTGGCCTATGACGCCGCCCTGGGCAACATATTGGAGTTAATAGAAACCTGTAACAGCCTTGTTGTTATAATCAGCCTCTATTCATTAAGACTAATTAGGAATATAATAGCTGTAATTCAGCTGTGCAAGTGGGAGAACTGACATAATGCTAAATGGCAAACTCTAAAAGTGCCATGTAGGTCATTGTTAATACACCTATGCTATTACCAGCTGAAGCTACCAAAGTCGCAATGAAGGACAAACAGTATTCAGAATTGCTCCAGCAGTTGGTGAGTAAATATTTCAGTCATATTGCAAAATAATGCAAATGGCCCTAACGTGAGAAATTGCTGAATGGCATCTCCAGTTTGGAGGTGGATGAGATTTGCATGAGTTACCAATTCTTCAGTTATTGGTATCAACCATCTATGTGATACCCTACCTGCATTCTATGGGTTAAAGAGTGATTGAGCGAATATGCATAATCTGCATGCTCAACTTCAGGTTGATACACTATGATGGTGGCATATGTTAGTCACATGGGTACAATAAAGTAAAGGTATCCTGTAATAGTTTACCAAATCTCATTTGCCACTGGGGTATCATCAAGTACAGATCAATGACAACACAGAATGGATGTTGGATCACACAGTATTTATGAATTTCTGGTTCAATGGAATACCGAATATCGATATGTTGCTTTCATGCGTATTCACAGGTTTCAAAAATATGTGGCATAACAGTGAGGAAAGATACAATCTCGCTACAAGGAGGAGGAATGGTATTTTATATCTTCCTCCATTTTGCCTCGTCAATCGGGTCTTCAAATAAAGTCATCAAGATCCCGCTTTAGGTATTTCCTACTGCCTGATTGGCCGATTTGTCGGGAATAATAATACAACCTTATACGGTTATTCTAAACGTAAATTTTACTGGTTCAGGCTGTGGCTCGGGAAATCAGCCGTTGCATGATGAAATCAATTTATGCTCTGCAGATTCTGAATAGACTGCCCCTACGGCTTGGGTTGACCCAGTTATCCTTGTATGTGTTCACTCCAGAGTGCTGAGATAGCACCAAAAAAGGAAAAAGCAGTACATTCCTTTTTTCAGGAGATGGGAAATGTTGTTTAATGCTAATGTTACATTTATAAAGGTGCAGGTTACTGACCTGAAGTTCATTTTAAATGGTCTTAGAGTTCATTTTAAATGGTATTTTGACAATAATTGAGTTATAGAGCCATTAACTGTGCCATCGTGCTTTCCCATCAGATTTGCTGCAGCAAACGGGACCCACTCTGGCGTGTTCACCCCGGATATCGAGTTTGAAAGGATATCTTTAACACAAGTTCTCCCAGGCTAAGTACAATGCAGTATGTGATATTGACATTGTGTTAACACTATTACACAAGGGGGGCTTCAGTTACTTCCTTAGTTTTGGCCGGCTCTTATTAGGTAGTTATCCTACTGGCGCTGGTTTAGCGCAACAGGTTCAGTGGCTAAATATTGGGAATGGACAGGATGATTACATCTGGAAATAATATACATAATATTTTATGTTTATAATTACTTAAGCACAGCAGAAGTGGTGTCAGGTCTCAAAATAGTTCAAGGCATTCCCAGGGACCTTTGGCTGGTGAGGGCACACATATACAACAATACGTCAAGGTCACCAAGAGCTTTCAAGGCTTTGAACTTGCAATGCTTGTTAGTACAAAAAAATTTATAAAACGTATTCGGTCAGACCATTTCCAGGTGATAAAACGGGGTTGATTTATGCGGGGGTAGATACTGATTTCCAGATCTCACTACACCAGGGCTGCTACAACATCAGCAGCAAGGGTTATTTACGTTCTGCTGGACCACATCCTAGCGGCTGCAGCATGGTCAAACATTTTATAATAACCCATTGCCAGACCAAGAGTATTTGTCAACTCTATTGTACGTTGTATTTATAGTTCCCCCGGATGAGTGGTGTTACTATTAGTATTACTTCATTTAACAGCATCAGCATGTTTTAAGTCTATGCCCTGACTGTATGCATTATGAATGTTTCCCTCATCTGTCAATGAAGCAATTGTGGTTCTGTAGACTCGTTTCTCACGGCATGAAATCACAGAGCTTTGACATCTCCACGTAGTCACTCACGTGACTCCGAAGTAAAATAGTAAGGTTAAACGAGAACATACCAGTTTGAAGTTTGATCTTTATTTTATGAGGAGTTACCTTGGTGAGTACGTGCCCTCCACTCCCAACCCTCTCTCACAAAGGTCATCTGGTAGTTCTAGGTTTGTGATCTTACTATGATACTTCAATTACTGTTATCTGTGGTTTCACACCGCTGCTTTGAAGATTGACGCGCATGCGCACGAGCGGGGCTCTTCGCGTACTCACCAACGTAACTCCTCATAAAATAAAGAACAAACTTTAAACTGGTTAGTTCTCGTTTAATCTTAATATTAATAACAACATTGTATGAATCAATAACAGTGTAAAACTGGAGATCATAGTGTTAACCCAAAGACATATTCAGATTCAGATTCAGATCAGATTCAGATTCAAATTTATTGTCATTGTGCAGTATACAGTACAGACAACGAAATGCAGTTAGCATCTCCCTAGAAGAGCGACATAAATATGAGCAATAAATAAATCTATTTACGTGCATACAGTCATAGTATGTTTTCCTGGTGGGAGGATAGTCCGGGGGGGGGGGGGGGGGGGGGGGATTGGCAGTCACCGAGGTACAGTGTTGAGTAGTGTAACAGCTGCAGGGAAGAAGCTGGACCTGGACCTGCTTGTCCAGCAGCGGAGAGACCTGTAGCGCCTCCCGGATGGCAGGAGGGTAAACAGTCTGTGGTTGGGGGTGAGAGCAGTCCTTGGCGATGCTGAGCGCCCTTCGCAGACAACGCTTGCTTTGGACAGACTCAATGGAGGGGAGCGAGGAACCGGTGATGCGTTGGGCAATTTTCACCACCCTCTGCAATGCCTTCCGGTCGGAGACAGAGCAGTTGCCATACCACACTGTGGTACATTTGGTAAGGATGCTCTCGATGGTGCAGCGGTAGAAGTTCACCAGGATCTGAGGAGACAGATGGACCTTCTTCAGTCTCCTCAGGAAGAAGAGACGCTGGTGAGCCTTCTTGACCAGAGTTGAGGTATTGTGGGTCCAAGAGAGGTCATCGGAGATGTTGACCCCCAGGAACCTGAAGCTGGAAACACGTTCCACCTCCGTCCCGTTAATGTGGATGGGGATGTGCGTGCCGCCCCTAGACGTCCTGAAGTCTACAATGAGCGCCTTGGTCTTCTTGGAGTTAAGGACCAGGTTGTTGTCAGCGCCCCATGCTGCTAGGAGCTGGACCTCCTCCCTATAGGCCGACTCATCGTTGTTGCTGATGAGGCCAATCACCGTTGTATCATCTGCATACGTGATGATGGTGTTAGTACCATGTACAGGTGTGCAGTCGTAGGTGAAGAGAGAGTAGAGGAGGGGGCTCAGCACACAGCCCTGTGGAACGCCGGTATTCAGGGTGAGGGTTGAGGAGGTATGCGTGTCTAACATAACAGACTGGGGTCTGTTGGTTAGAAAGTCCAGTATCCAGTTGCAGAGGGAGGGGTCGATGCCCAGGTTACCGAGTTTGGTGATCAGTTTAGAGGGTATAATGGTGTTGAATGCTGAGCTGTAATCGATAAACGGCATTCTTATGTAAGTGTCTCTGTTGTCGAGGTAGGAGAGGGCGGAGTGAAGTGCCGTTGAGATGGCACCCTCCATACTCCTGTTCTTGCGGTAGGCAAACTGATAGGGATCCAATGTGGGGGAAGGCAGCTTTTGAGGTGTGCCAGTACCAGCCTCTAGAAGCACTTGGTGATGATGGGGGTAAGTGCAACTGGGAAGAAGTCGTTGAGGCTTGCCGCAGTGGAGTGTTTTGGCACCGGCACGATGGAGGTGGTTTTAAGGCACGTGGGGACAACTGCCTTACGTGGATCATAGTTGTTGTGGTAAGGGTTGGGCAATGTTCAAGAGCCTGGTGGTTGCTGGGAAGAAGCTGTTGTTGACGCTGGAGGTTACGGTTTTCAGGCTCCGGTACCTTCCTCCCGATGGTAGCAGTGAGGTGAGAGCGTGACCAGGGTGGTGTAGGCCGTTGATGGTCTGGCCAGCACCTCCTGTAAATCTATTGGATGATGGAGAGGTTAGAACCTGTAATGATCCAAGCTTTTCTGATTTCTGTTATGGAATATTGAGCTGTGCAGCACAGAAACCTGGCCCTCAGCCAACCTTGCCCATGCCGACCATGTTACATTCTGAATTTATCTCATTTGACCGCAATTCTCTGGAACATGGAAGGTTGAGGGGAGACCTGATAGCAGTATATACAATTATTACATATGGTGGGCAGACATAATCTTTTCCTCAGTATGGAAACATCGAAGACTGAAGGGCACGAATTTAAGGTGAGAGGGGCAAAGTTTAAAGAAGATTTGGCAATATGTCTTTTATACTGAGAGTGGTGGGTGCCTTGTTTACACTGGTAGTGTTCGAGGCAGATACAATAATGACGTTTCAGATGTGCTTAGATATGCACATGGATATGTAAGGAATAGAACGATGGAAGGAGTTGGTCCACGTACAGGCAGAAGAGACTGGTTTAACTTGGCATCATGATTGGCAAAGACATTGTGAGCTGGAAGACTTGTTCCTGTACTGTTCGATGTTCTGTTTGAGCTGTGTCCCTTTAAATCCACTAAATGATGCACTTTATTTTTTATCTGTGATCTGTGGGCGGCATGATTTGTAATCACGGATGGTCTCTTCTTTGATTGGATAGCATGCAGGCAAAATCTTATCACAGTACCTCGGTACACATGGCCATACCAAACTACACTCAACTATGCGTGTATCCGCCTAAGTACATTTAAACTTCAAATTGTACCCTCCTCTACTACCTCCTCCAGCTGCTCGTTCAACATACCCACGATAATGTATCCGAGGAGAGGTTTTGCAGGACACAGGCCAAACGCGGGTAAATGGGACTCGCATTGATAGTATTTCTTGCTCGACATGGACGAGTTTGGATGACGGACTAGCTCTAATGCGAATATATGAATTCACTGCTCTGCCTCCCACACATTCACAGCTTCCTGTCCGACCCCCTCACCTTCTCTCTCAGTCTCCTGGTCCAACCCACCCACACCCCCTAGTCTCCCAGACCAAACACTCCTTCTCCTCAATCTCACATTTCATACTACAGAACAGCACAGGCACAGGCCCTTCAGCCCACAATGTATGTACTGAACATAATGCCAATCCCTTGTCCCGGGACAAGCACGTGATATATCCCTCTATTTCCTACCTATCCATGTGCCTATCCAAATGTCTCGTGATGCCACTACCACTGCCAGCCTCCACCACCGCTGGCATCACATTCCAGGCACCCATCACTCTCTGCGTCAAACTTTATCCTCTCGACATTGCATCCCCCCACCCCCTGGGTAAACGGTTCGGACTGTCTATCCTGTCTATACCTCTCGTTATTTTTTAGACCTATCAGGTTTTCCCTGAACTTCCAGTGTTCCTGCGAAAATAATGCACGTTTGCCCAACCTCTCCTTATAGCTGTGTCGGAAGGAACTGCAGATGCTGGTTTAAATCGAAGATAGACACAACATGCTGGAGTAACTCGGCGGGACAGGCAGCATCTCTGGAGAGAGGGAATGGGCGACGTTTCCGGTGGAGACCCTTCTTCAGACATTCTCATTACGTGTTCGAATAAGCGGCCCGACTCCAAATCTGGGCTCGAGAGCCTGAGCTATGAGGAAAGATTGCGCAGGGTGGAACTATTCCTTGGCGCGCCGCAGGCTGGGATCTTATAAAGACGTATAAAATCATCACAATCACAATCACACTGATACTTTATTAGCGAAGTATGTTTTGCAACATACGAGGGCAATAGTTAGGGCGAATGCCCAGTCTTTTACCTAGAGTAGGGGAATCGTGAGCCAGAGGACAGAGATATGAGGAAAAACATCTAATAGGAACCCGTGGTGCAAACGTTTCGCACAGAAAGTTGTGGGTATATGGAACACGCTGCCAGGGAACGGAGTTGATGCAGATATTTTAAGAACATTTATAGAGTCATAGAGTGATACAGTGTGGAAACAGGCCCCTCGGCCCAGCTTGCCCAAATTGGCCAACAATGTCCAGCTATCCCAGTCCCACTTGCCTGAGCTTGGTCCATATCCCTTCAAACCTATCCTATCCATGTACCTGTCGAACTGTTTATTTAACGATGGGATAGTCCCAGCTCCAACTACCTTCTCTGGCAGCATGTTCCATACACCCACCATCCTTTGTGTGAAATAGTTACCCCTCGAATTCCTATTAAATCTTTTCCACTTCATCTTGAACTTGTGCCGTCTGGTCCACGATTTCCCTTACTCTGGTGAAGAGACTCTGTGCATCTACCCGATATATTCCTCTCACGATTTTGTACACCTCTATATGGAACCCGCCCATCCTCCTGCGCTCCATGGAATGGAGACCCAGCCTACTAATCTTTTCCCTATATCTCACACCCTCTAGTCCTAACAATATCCTCGTAAATGTTTTCTGAATCCTTTCAAGCTTGGCAATATGTTTCCAATAACATGAACTGAACCGATACTGTAAATGCAGCTTAAAAGACATTTCGACAGAGACAAGGATTGGAAAGATTGGGCCAAACACGGGCAAATAGGACTAGTCTAAATGGGGCACCTTGGTCGGCATCAAGTTGGGCTGGAAGGCCAGTTTCCATGCTATATGACTATAACTTAAGGGGCAAGGAGAGCAAAGGTGAATGGAATGGTGGGGAGGGTGATGGACGGTGCTGAAACAACGAGAATGAGGGAGACTCCATCCTCAGTAACGGCCACATGGGACGTCAGAGGTGTCTCTGGTGGGGACCACTTTGGCCATGCAGAGTGGAAGAAAGTGTTTGGATGGATTTACAGCCAGAACCTTTTGGCAGGGTGGGAACTAATGGAAGGGAAAGGAATCTTCAATTCTATAATTATACCCTGTTCTTTATAAATAGGGCAAAAAAAACAAAATACGTCATTCAAAACGTTTACAACTGTGGTTTCAAAGAATTAAATTTCTCTGAATTGCAAAACTTTCTCTGGGTTAACTCAAAATGATCCAAGGATCATACTAGTTTCGTTTAGTTTAGTTTAGCTTAGTTTAGTTTAGTTTAGTTTAGTTTAGTTTAGTTTCATTTAGAGATATAGCGCGGAGAGTCTAGGACCTGAGGTCATAGCCTCAGAATTAAAGGAAGTTCCTTTTGGAAGAACATGAGGAGGGATGTCTTTAGTCAGAGAGAAATGAATCCGTGGAATTCATTTCCACAGAAGGCAGTGGAGGCCAAGTAAATGGATATATTGAAAATGGATTGATAGGTTATTGATTAATACGAGTTTCAGGGGTTATGGGGTTGTGAGGGAAAGACAGATCAGCTAATATTGAATGATGGGTTGGACTTAATGGGCCGAATGGCCTAATTCTGCTCGTATCACTTATGAACGTATGAAGCTGTCCCTTCAGATCCGAGTCTCCGCCGGCCAGTTACACTTTCACAATCCTACGCACACTAGGGACAATTTACATGTATAGCAAGCCAATTAACATATAAACAAGGATGTATTTGGAGTATGGGAGGAAACTGGAGATCCCGGAAAACGCATGCGGTTAAGAGGAGAATCTGCAAACTACGTACACAGATATTCAGAATCGAACCCGGGTCTCTGTCGCTGGAAGGCAGGAACTCTGTCGCTGCCCCATCGTGCATAGAAACGGCCCTTTCGGCACAAGAAAGCTGGGGTAGATCAGCGGGATAGGCAGCATCTCTGGAGAGAAGGGATGGGTGACGTTTCGTGTCGAGACCCTTCTTCAGACTGAAAGTCATGGGACAGGGAAACAAGAGATGTAGACGGATATAGAACATAAAATTGCCGAAAAGCATAGATGACAAAGGAAACAGGGCATTGTTAGCTGCTTATTGTGTGAAAACAAGAGGCTGGTGCGACTTGGGTGGGGGATGGATGGAGAGAAAGGGAATGCCGAGGTTACTTGAAGTTAGATAAATCAATATTCATACCATTGGGCTGTAAGCTGCACAATCGAAATATGATGCTGTTCCTCCAATTTGCATTTGTCCTCACCCTGACAATGGATGAGGCCTGGGACGGGAAGGTCAGTGTGCCAATGGGGTAGAGAATTAAGGTGTTTAGCCACCAGGATTGCAGGTTGCTGCAGCTTTACGGGCCTGTAAACTCAACAACACACAAATAACACATTACTCAATAATATAATACATTAATAACAACATACTATGAATCAATAACAGTGTAAAACTGGAGATCATACGGTTAACCCAAAGACATATTCCACAGTGCATCATAGTTGTTGAGGTTAGGGTTGGGCAAAGACCCTGATGGTTGGTGGGAAGAAGCTGTTCTTGAACCTGGAGATCACGATTTTCAGGCTCCATAACGCACAGAAACATGGCCCACAGCCAACCTTGCCCATGCCGACCATGTTGTATTTTACTTCGGAGTCACGTGGGTGATACGTGAAGAGCCCGCCAGCCCGCATACGCGCCATATCGTCTAACGCATTGCGCAGCGACTGGCTGGCAGGCGCGCTGCTCATCCAGCTGTAAGTTTAAACCTGCAGGTAAGTTTTTCAACTTATTTCCACGTTCAGTTTTTTCCTTGCAGGAAAGCTATTTTACAGAGATTCCTGCTGGATATAATACACGCCGCGGGGAATCCCGGACGGACCGCGGGGAACCGGTTATAGACCGCGGGGAATCGACTTCCGAGTGCCTCTTTAATCCGCGGTGGTTCTCCAGAAAGGGGGCAAAGCCAAGAGTAAGACGCAAAGGCCTGTCGCGATGGGTACGCCCTCGGACGTTTAACCCAGATGGAGCTTGGATTGCGCCCTCGGGCGTTTATCCCACAAATGTGATGCTCCGTCCTGATATGGTCCACGGAACGAGGCCATTTCAGTGCAGGTCTCCTGGGGGCCTGCGGCAGCACCTATTTCAAGGCTGCTTACAAATCTCTCTCTCTCTCTCTGTGGAGGGGAGTGCGAGGGGTTAGTGTGTAACTGACTCAAAACTGGGAAGGATGTCCGTGGAACATGCCAGAGTTCCCCTCACGTTACAAGGTTTGCAAGCATCAGCTACCTCACGTCACATCATTACAGGAACAGTTGACGGCTGTAAGATACCATGCACCTGTATATTGTTCCTGATAATATCTGTAGTGAACAGCGCCATCTGGGGTGACATTGGCGGGGGGCATGAAAATCCAGATAAAAATCCAACAATGCTTTTAAATTACTGGCCTGGTGTTGATGTGCAATGCACACTTCGTAATGAACTGCTTTCAGAAGAACGCCATCAGACCTGCCTCAAAACCAAATTTGCAGGCTCATGTAAGGCCAGCAATGTCCAGCCGCCGAAACTTCTCTTCAGGGAAAACCTATCCAACAGGTAAGACCTTGATGAGGAAGCAAAGCTGTCGGACTAATCAAAGTACCAACAACGAGCAAAGCTTCATCGTTTCGGCGACATCACACCCCACACCTCCGTCGGCAGTAAGCGGTTCACTGAAGCTGGTGGCAGCTTCAAAGCTGGGTAAGGTCTTTCAGGCCAAGGCCCAAGCCGGTCCTCAGTAAAATATGGAATCCACGCACCCCTGCAGTCATTCTCTCCAAATTAAGGACGGAAATAGAACCCTCATCAGGGGGCCTTTGGGCTTACCATAAGACCACCAGTAACCATGGAGGTAGGTGGGTCTGGTTCTTTACGAAACATGGGGTATGTGGACCATTTACAAGTTGGTAATATTTACTCTTGTTTTTTGTACAAATAACGTTGATAACATAAAAATTAGTTTATACTGCACAGTATACAAGGTTTCTAAGCAGGCTTCCGGGCCAGGATTGCATTTCTAGACATCCTCGGAAATATGGCCAGAGTTGTCTTTCGAGACAGGTTCGGAATTATAGCAGGCGTGGCCTGAGCATTGTGAAAGATGATGGAGGTCGGTTCATCCTTCATTTACCTCGCATGTGCAGTATAGACATTTCAGCATAGGAAACTTTGTGACTGTCTAACAACTGATTTCCATAAGATCTTTATGGCATGCATCGATCTCAAAGATAGATACTATTCAGTTCCCATTCACAGAGATCACCGGAGATATTTGAAATTTAGCTGGATGGGGCAATAATAACAGTTAAAGCGTTGCAAAATGGGCTATCTTCAGATCCCAGGTTATTTACCAAATTAGTTTAAATAAAACAGTGCTTGGGCGGCTCAGACCCCAAAACACTTGTTATGGCCTATCTGGATGATATTCTAAACGCTGTAGTTTGCTAAAATTAACTGCAGTTTCAGCCGCAAACTATATTTTAGAAATTTGGGTTTCTCATCCATCCGGATAATTTAAGTTGATACCAACTAGAGTTATTGATTATTGGGATTTAGCTTTAACTCTATTTATTTGTCAGTGACTCCGCCCTGGGGCAAGAGATTAGAATTAGTAGAAGCTATCAAAATCACAATGGTGGACGAACATTATTCAGCGTTGCTCTAAAAACGTTGGGTCAGTAAATCTTCAGTTATATTACAAACTGATGCTAAGTGCTCTAAGATGGAATTACTAATACCATCTCCAGTTACGGAGGCGGATGCGATTTGCATTAGTTACCAATTCTTCAGTTATATGGTATCAACTACCTATAGACACTAGGTACATTATATGGGTTAAAGGTTATTGTGCGAATATGCTTAATCTGTATGCTCAACTCCAAGTTGATACATTACGTGGTGGCATATGTTAATCACATGGGTGCAATCAAGTTAGTATCCTGTGATAGTTTACATAACCTCATTTGGCGCTGGTGTATCATCACGTAAAATCATTCATAACACAGAATGGATGTTGGATCATAAAGTATTTAATGACATTATGGCTCGATGGAACATAGAAGATCGATATGTTTGCAAACAGGCTTAATCACAAGTTGCAAAAAATATGTGGCCTGGCAGTGGCGATAGATGCATTCTCGTTACACTGCGGAGGAATGTTCTTTATGTCCTTCCTCCATTTTGCCTCATCAGTCGGGTCTTGCAAAACATTCAGCAAGTTTCCGCTTCAGGCATTTTTCGTAGTGCCTGACGGGCCTATGCAGCCATGGTTCCCGCTGATGTTGGGAATGATAATAGAACCTTATATGGTTATTTATAGACACAAAAAATTCTGGTTCAGCCCGTGACTAGGGAAACCATCCTCTGCATGATAAAATCAATTCGCTGATTTACGGACTCAGAGAAGACCGTTCCTGCGGCTCGGGTTTATCACACCGAACCACGGTCGTGCTCACTGCAGATTGCAGGGATAGCACCAAAAAATTAGTACATTTCCTCATCAGGAGATGGGAAGTATTTTGTTTAAATGCTAATATTACATATAATTCGGCACGGATGACTGACATCTTGAAGTTCATTTTCGAATGGGTCTTTGAAAAAAATTAAATTATAGTGCCATTAACTGTGCTAAATGTGCCTTCTCATCACATTGGCTGCGGGGAGCGGGACCCACTCTGTTGGATCTTACCCTCTGATATCCAGATTTATGAAGGGTATTTTTCAACTCAAAACCTACCAGGCGCAGGTACGCAGAGATATGGGATGTTAAAATTGTACTAACGCCGCTTCATCGATACACTCTAGCTACATCCCTGTCCTTGGTCAAACTCACTTGCAAAGTGGTTATGCTCATGGCGCTGGTTTCAGCGCAATGGGTCCAATCATTGCATAAGCTGTGACTGGACAGGATGATTACATCTGCAGGCAAAATAACATTTATGTTTAAGACTTAGGCATATCCCATGGACCTTCAGTTGTGTGTAGTCACAAATCTACAAAAGTATGTTAAGGTCAATAAGAGCCTTAGAGGCTCTGAACTAGCAATGTTTGTTAGTTAAATAAAGCCTCATAAGAAGGTATCAATACAGACCTTCTCCATGTGGTTAAACAGGTTCAGGCTTATGCACTGTCAGTGAAATGCCAGTGAACACTGACATTTTCAAATCTCTCTCCACCAGGGCTGCAACAACATCAGCAATATGGACGTTCCGCTGGACCACATCCTAGCGGCTGTAGCATGGTCAAACGAACGACCTTCCAAACATTTTATAACAAACCCATTGCCAGACCGGGGGTATTTGACAACTCTATTTGCCAACTCTATTTTAGGTTCTGTTTTATAGTTTCCTCCTGGATGAGAGGGGTTACTATTATTATTATTTGTTCATTAAAAAAGCATCAACATGTCTATATCTATGTCATGTCTGAATACATTATTAATGTTCACTCACCCTTGGTCAACTGATGCAGTGTGTGACGCCTGTACTCGTTTCCACGGCATGAAATCACAGAGCTTTGAAATCTTCACGTAACTAAGCATTTTCCGAACTCTCTAAAGTCATTCTGCAGAATATTCATCTCCTTCTTTCCGACATCGTTTGTGCCGACATGCACTACCACCTCCGGCTGTTCACCTTCGCCCTTGAGGATTTTCTGCACTCTGTCCGTGACATCCTGGATCCTGGCACCGGGAAGGCAGCACACCACCCTGGCATCCCGTCTGTTGCTGCAGAAACCCCTGCCCGTACCTCTCACAATGGAGTCTCCCACTACAATGGCGTTGCCTGACGTTGGCCTCTTTGGTTTTGGCTCAACAGCCCTTTTTGCTTCACAAGCCAGTCTGCTGCTCAGTGTGATAACGTTTTCTGTCCCGACATCTTCTAAGCGGGTGAACCTGTTCACAAGAGGTACAACACACGGGGACGTTGGCATTCCATGCTTCTCTCCCTTTCTCACTGTCTCCCACCTTCTCTCTTCCAGTACCTTAGGTGCAACAATATTACTGTGGGACTTGTCGAGGAACGACTCAGTTTCTCGGACAAACCTGAGGTCATCCACTTGCTTCTCCAGTTCCCCAATACGGTCCTTCAGGAACGGTACTTGGATGCACTTCTCACATTTGTAGCAGCCGGAGGCACCAGCAGTGTCCTTGACCTCCCACATACTGCAAGCATCACACTGAATCAGCTTGCCTGACATCTCCTTCTTTCGTCTCTACCTCTCCAATAGTGTGCGAAGCCTCCTCTCCTCAGCCTCCTCGCCGAAGACTCTCGATTCCAAGACCCGCACTTTCCTCACAGGGCACTTCCCTCACAAGGCCGCTCGCTCACTGCCGCTCCCTATGAGCCGTCTTGCTTAGCTTGACTACAAAATTGCGTAATTTACCAATTTACAAACAAAATTCCTCAGTTTTCATGATTCCTCAGTTAAGCATGATTTGTAATCACGCATAATCTGATTTTGATTGTATAGCACGCAGGGAAAATCTTATCACAGTACCTCGGTACACATGGCCATACCAAACTACACTAAACTATGCGTGTAGCCGCCTAACTACATTTAATCTTTCAAATTGTACGCACCTCTACTACAACCTCCAGCTGCTCGTTCCACATATCCACGATAATCTATCTGAGGAGAGATCTTGCAGAATATTGGTCAAACGCGGGTAAATGGGACTACCATTGATAGGGTTTCTTGCTCGGCGTGGACGAGTTGAGCTGACGGACCTGCTCTCATGCGAATATACGATTTTACTTCGGAGTCACGCATGGCGCAGCGACTGGCTGGGCAGCCGTGGCTGCTCTGCCAGGTAAGTTTAAAAAAACCTACAGGTAAGTTTTAACTTACTTTTTTAGGTTGTCCTTTTTACAGGAAACTCTTCTAGTAGAGTATTCCTGTGGGACATTGTATTCAATAACCCGGTCGGACCGCGGGGAAGCCAATTGGACCGCGGTGATGTCGGCTACGGACCGCGGTATGCGGGTAGCGGGTGGCCAATAGTTCCCCTCACGTTACTAGGATTTCGTCACCCTTACGTCTCCTATGGCAGTTGTTTGCCAGGGAACTGATTCTGTGGGCAGAGCTTTTCAGGCCTAGGCCCAAGCTGGCCTTCAGGGGAAATATACTATTTACACATCTCGTCAGTTCTACCCTCAAATCAAGAACGGAAATGGGACCTACATCAGGGGCCTTTGCGCTTACCCCAAGACCACCGGTATCTATGCAGGTGCGTGAGTCTGGGTTCTGTAACATGGGTTGTGTGGTCTATTTATAGTGTATTATGTTAACGTGTGGCTATACAGTATGGTCATTTATTTAGTTGCCACTAGGTCACGTCGTCACTATTATACCAAGAGAGAATTATTTTCACGTACACCAACTAATTGTATAATAGTATCAGACCTGCCATGGCGGCTGAATCACTGGTTGGAAAGCCTTGTTGAGCTTTAATTATCAGTCACCCGTGCGAGCTATACATGGTGGCGTTATGGTAATTCCGCTCATTAAGGGACTGTGGAAGATTCTTCCCCAAATTGCCAATATCAATTAAGTGATCAAATCTTTTGTTAACTGGGAGGGGCGTCTTCATTCAAGTAAATGTCTTCGCCAATGACAAATAACTGTCAGGTTTGTGTCCAGCAATTCTCCCAATATGTCTGTCGTACGGGGGCCAGATGCGCCCCAGTCCTTCTCTGTATACTGTGCTAGCATCGGAAAGGAGCAGGATTTGGAGTCACTAGCACGTGCAGCCTGTTTGCGGAATGAGGATACCAACAGAGCATCGATTTGCACAGCTAGTCCTGGCGGCTGCTGAAGGAAGCAACCAGACAAACATAACTCAGGGTGAGTGCCAAGGCTTGGGCATCTATGTCAGGCGAGATTGCGATTCGTCGCAGTCAAAGAACGCTCCATCTAAAGGCATGTCAGGCAGCAGCTACTGGTTCAGGGTTGCAAGTTCCTCCCACTCGAAGGACGGAGTGGCAGAGAGAGTGCTACAAGAGTATGCACATGTGCCTGAAGCAACGCCTGGTTCAGGGTTGCCATTCCTCCCACTGGGTTGAGCGCAGTGATTGAGATGGTACTAAAATACATGCACACACGCCTGAGGCACACGTGGTTACCGCTTAATTCCTCCTAATCGGATATATAAAGGATGAAGATGGAGCGATATATATTATAAGACCATGGGAGATGGAGTCGCAAAACATGGTGCGTACAGAGGCATGCACAGACAATTTGAGGAGGCAGATGGTGACAACGGATTCAGGTGAAATTACTTCCACTCTAAAAGAGTGCTTAAGGTTAGTATGGATTGACTCCAAATAGGAACGGAATATGACTGTGCCGGGTCCCATGCCTAATGCATAATGCACGAAGGTAGCATGAGAAAAATGGTGCTTTGCCTGTACAATTGCTGCTCCGTCGGTGAAGGACTAGCCACTAGAAGAGATGTTGACCAGCAGCATCAACGATCTAATGGGAATGACAACATGGACAGAGTCTGCGAATGAAATTTCGCTAGAACTCCAGTAAGGTAAAGGGCGCTGTCCTGTGTGGTATGGCTGCCCAGCCTGCAGCTGTTCGTTTTTTCATTCTTTTTTTAATTTTTAGCGAGTTTTAGTGTTTTGTTTTTTGGACTTCCCTACCTGGTCGGAGAGGCAGCTTTTCTCCAGGCTGCACTTTCGATCCGCCCTCACGGCCTACCAGCGGGCCTGGAGCGGCGTTTCCTGAGGGGACCGCCCAGTACCTCGGCTTTGGCGGCGGCACAGCGCTGGAGCGCTATTGCGGAGCGGGCGATGCCTTGCCTGGGTCGCCGGGCTGGAACTCCGGTATGCTGAGACCGCCGAGAAAAACATCGCGGAGCTGCGGGACTGTGGAGCGGCCAGCTGCGGGTGGCGGCGCTGAACTTTACATTGGGACCCTGGGATCTCTCGATGAGATCGCCAGTGGTGGAGCTCCATCCGGCGCGAACTTGTTGGCTTCGGAAGCCGCGGTCTCCGGTAAGGGAAGCGGCCGTTCCAGTGTTCCCATGCCACTGAGAAGATTCTCCCGACGCCGGAGCACCATCACCCCGCGAGAACGGCCTGGAACATCGGGCCTCCGTAGCAACTGCGGAGGCCTCAAAAGGCCCGACTATGGGTGGACATCGGATGGGGACTGGACATTGTGCCTTCCCTCATAATGGGAACCATTGTGGGGGATGTTTTTTTTATGTTTAAATGTCTTTATTACTGTTATGTCTGGATTATTTCTTTATGTGCTGCATTGGCAAAAAGCATTTCACTACACCTATGTGACCAATAAAATTACCTTTGAACCTTTGAGGTAAGGGACCTGGAGTTAGAGACGCTGGTAAGTAGGTCTCGTTATTTACCTCCATGAAAGTCACTATGGTGGACGAACAGTATTCAGCATTGCTCCACTTAATTTTTCGTCAGCAAATCTTCAGTTATATTACAAATAGACGCGAGGCTTAAAGATGTGAAATTACTAATACCATCTCTACTCACGGAGGTGATGGGATTTGCATGAATTACCTATTCTTCAATTCTATGGTATCGGCTACCTTTAGACACTAGGTGCATGCTATGGGTTAAGGGTTGTGCGAATATGCATAATCAGCATGTTCAAGTCCAAACTCGTACGCTTTGTTGATGTCATAGGTTAATCACTTGGGTGCAATCAAGTCTAAGTAGCCCGGGATATTTTATCTAAACTCTTTTGGCACGACCGTAGCATCATGTTAAATCAATGTCAAAATCAGAATAGATGATGGATCACTAGTATTTAATGACGATGACTTATGGAACACTAGATCGAGATGTTGCATCCAGGCTCAATCACCAGTAGATATATATTTTATAGATATATTCAGCCATGATTCCCGCTAATGTTGGGAATCATATAAGAACTATATATGGTTAATTCTTACATAGAGTTGCTGGTTCAACCGTGACTGGGGAAACCATGCTATGCATGATAATTAATTCAGAGACATATATACGGCACGGATAACTGACGACTGGGAGTTCATTTTCGAATGGGGTTTTGACATAATTAGTTATAGTACCATTATCTGTGCCAAATATGCCTTCTTATCATATTCTGCTAGAAGCAGGACACACCCTGTTGGGTCTCACTCTCTGATATCCAA
This sequence comes from Leucoraja erinaceus, assembly GCF_028641065.1. Classification (NCBI taxonomy): domain Eukaryota; kingdom Metazoa; phylum Chordata; class Chondrichthyes; order Rajiformes; family Rajidae; genus Leucoraja; species Leucoraja erinaceus. The sequence goes on along the minus strand of NC_073378.1, from coordinate 139,282,960 downwards.
ATTCATGAAGGGTCATGAAAGGAACCTCCCAGGCTCAGGCACTCAGAGATATGGAATGTTCACATTGTGCTGACGCCGCTTGCCAGTGGGCCCCGGGTTCATCCCTGTCCTTGGCCTAACTCACTTAAAGTGGTTAGGCTCATGGCACTGGTTCAGCGCATAGGGTCCAGTCATTGATAGCGTGACTGGTCAGCATGGTTACAGCTGCAGACAAATAACGATTAATGTTGTGGCTTAGTCAAGCAGTGTAGACCAGGGGCATCAGGTCTGTAACTACAGTTTGGGCATACCCCATGCACCTTCGGTTATGTGTGGTCATCTACTACTATACGTTAGGTCACATAGAACCTTAGGGGCACTGATCTAGCAACGTTGTCAGTTACATAAACCTCATAGAAGGTATCCGTATAGACCATCTCCAGGTTAAACGGGTTCTGGCTTATGCAGGAGTGACTGACTTTAGAATTTTACTCCAACACGGCTGTAACAGTTCAGCGGTAGGGGTATGGACGTTCTATGGTACCACATCCTAGTGTCTCCAGGGTGGCCAAACGAACGATCTTTCAATACATTGCCAGACCGGGGGTATTTGCCAACTCAATTAGTTCTGTCGATAGTTGCTCCTGGATGACATGGGTTACTATTGTGATTATTGGTTCATAGAAGAGCATCAGCATGTCTACATTTATGTCACGTCTGAATGCATGATTATGTTTACTCATCCTTGGTCAATTGATGTAGTGTGTGACGCATGGACTCGTTCCACGACATGAAGTCACAGCTTTAAAATCTTAACGTAGTCACTCACGTGACTCCGTAGTAAAATGGTAAAATTAAACGGGAACTTACCAGTTTGAGGTTTGATCTTTATTTTATGAGGAGTTACGATGAGGGATTACGTGCCCTCCGCTCTCAACCTCCCCTCATAAAACATAGCTGGTAGTTCTAGTTACTGTTCTCAGGTGAATGTTTCCTGTCTGTGACTCCACACCGCTGCTTTGAAGATTGACGTGCATGCGTGCTGGCGGGGTCTTCACGTAATCCCTCATCGCAACTCCTCATAAAATAAAGATCAAACTTCAAACAGGTAAGTTCTCGTTTAATCTTACTAATTCACTGCTCTGCCTCCCACACATCCACAACTTCCTGTCTGACCCCCTCACGTTCTCTCTCAGTCTCATGGTCCAACCCACCCCTACCCCCCAGTCTCCAGACCACGCACTCCTTCCCCTCAATCTCACATTTCGCACAACAGAACAGGACAGGAACAGGCCTTTCAGCCCACAATGTCTGTGCTGAACATAATGCCAATCCCTTATCCCGGGACAGGCACGTGATATATCCCTCCATTCTCTACCTATACATGTGTTTATGCAAATGTCTTTTGATACCACTAACGAACCAGCCTCCACCACCGCTCGCAGCACATTCCAGGCACCCATCACTCTCTGCGTCAAACTTCATGCTCTCGTCATTGACATCCCCCCACCCCCTGGATAAACGGTTCGGACTGTCTATCCTATCTATACCTCTCGTTATTTTTTAGACCTATCAGGTTTTCCCTGGACTTCCAGTGTTCCTGAAAAAATAATCCAACCTCTCCTTATAGTTGTGCCGGAAGGAACTGCAGATGCTGGTTTAAATCGAAGATAGACACAACATGCTGGAGTAACTCAGCGGGACAGGCAGCATCTCTGGAGAGAGGGAATGGGTGACGTTTCCGGTGGAGACCCTTCTTCAGACATTCTAATTACGTGTTCGAAGAAGCGTCCCGACTACAAACCTTTTTTTACCCATGTTCTCCAGAGATTCTGCCTGTCCCGCTGAACTACAGCATTTTGTGTCTATCCCCTTATAGCTAATGTTCCCTAATCCGGGCAGCATCCTTGTGAACCTCCCCTGCAAACTCTCCAAAGCCTCTAAATCCTTTCTGTAATGGGGCGACCAGTACTGCACGCCAACGGGTCATTCGGTCGGTGATTCTTATCTACCGATTCCGTTAAATCGAGCCGCCACTATGGGCTTTCGGTTTGCTTTATGTTTGCAGGGACATATGCTCCTAATGCAGCCTAACCAAAGCTTAAAATGACTTCCAGATTCTAAGAGGCAGGTGAGATCGTGGTGGAGTGTGGGGAGCCTTGTGCTGTTCGAGAGCTAGCAGATGGAGTCTGAAGTCTGAAGAAGGGTCTGAAAGGGGGTCTCTAATGACTCTGGAGAAGGAAGGGTCTCTACGCGAAACGTTGCCTATTTCCATCGCTCCATAGATGCTGCCTCACCCGCTGAGTTTCTCCAGCATTTGTGTCTACCTCCGGATTCTAATAAATAAGCCCCTTCCTCCCAGTTTCCTGTCCCCCCGCCCCATTCCCAGACCACAGAGCCCAATAAGGTCTGGTAGGCTCCACAACGGGATCCCTATCTAAGCTCCCCACCTCGCCTGCCCCACCCCTCGGGCCCCGGGACTCTGCCTCGCCGCTGACCTCATGGCACGGTGTAACGCTGCCCGGACTGTGACGCCGACAGCCCCTCACATCAGGGGCCGGGGGGGGGGGGGGGAATAGGGGGTTGGGACGGCCGGAGATCGACCGGCGGCGGATCGGCGCATGATGCCCAGCCAGCGGCTCAAGTAGGGAACGCAAGTACAGGGGCCCTGAGGCCGGCGAACGGTTGGCGGAGAGATCCAGACCCTACTCCCAGCCAGAGCCCGACTCGCTGCCGGCATTCGCCAGCTGCGGAGCACAGCAGAAACCGCTGGCCGGGAATTCAGCCCAGGGTGCCAATCCCAGCAAGGGAACACCGCGCTATGGAAGGGGCAGTATTGAGGGAGCGCCGCACTGTGGGAGGGGCGGTGCGGAGGGAGCGTCACACTGTGGGAGGGGCGGTACCGCGGGAGCGTCACACTGTGGGAGGGAGCGCCGTACTGTGGGAGGTACTGAGGGAGCGTCGCACTGTGGGAGGGGCGGTACCGAGGGAGCGCCGCACTGTGGGAGGGGCGGTACCGAGGGAGCGCCGCACTGTGGGAGGGGCGGTACCGAGGGAGCGTCACACTGTGGGAGGGGCGGTACCGAGGGAGCGCCGCACTGTGGGAGGGGTGGTACTGAGGGAGCGTCACACTGTGCGACACTGAGGCTGTGGGGTGGTATTGAAGAAGTGCATTACACCCCTTTCTTGCCATCTTTCCCCTCCCCTGTCCCCTTCCACCCAGATCTCTCCTGTTTTACATTTCACTCCTCTCCTTACCTGCCCCCCTTTTATCTCCTTTTCACCTCTCGTCTTTGTCACTTCCTCCGCCCACCTGCCAAACACCCTCCTCCTCTCATATATATCCAGCTATCACCAGAAACTACGAACTGCAGATGCCGGTTTACAACAAAAAAAAGATACAAAGTGCTGGAGTAACAGTGGATCAGACATCATCTCTGGGGAACAAGGATAAAATGACGTTTGGAGTCGGTACCCTTCTTCAGACGAGAATGTGAAAGGTCCCGCCCTGAAAAGTCACCGATCCATGATTCCCGGAGATGCCGCCTGACCTGCTGAGTTACTCCAGCACTCGGTGCCTTTCGTTTGGGGAAACCGCATCTACAATTCCTTATATCCAACTGACTGTCAACTGCATTGGGTCGGGCAGGGAAAGAAAGTGGGGGCAACGTTGTTGTGCAGCTGGAAACAACATTGAATGGCCTCTCGGGATTGAAGGGAGTCAAGGGTTGTGTTGGTGAAAACAGGGAGTGCCAGAGAAACTGAACACCACCAATGGGACTGCGTAAAAAATAGTCAGTCCAACAGCGTGGAAATAGACACTTCAGCCCAATATCCCTAAATCTACCATCATTCTCCATCTACATAGTCCCACCTGTCTGCGTTTGGCCTATATCCATAATTCCCCATCTACACTAGTCCCACCTATCTGCGTTTGACCCATCAACAATCATTCGCCATCAACACTAGTCCTACCTGTCTGCGTTTGGACCATATCCATCTTACCCTATGCGATCCATGTGCTATCCAAATGTATTTTATACATTGTGATAGTGCCTGCCTCAACTACCTCCTCTGGCGTCTCGTTCCATACACCCACCACCCTCTGTGTAATGAGGTTGCCTATCAGGTTCCTATTTTTCACCCCACGCCTGAAACCTATGTTCTCTGGTTCTCGATTCCCTTATTCTGGGTAAAAGACTCTTTGCATTCACCCTATATATCCTCGTGATTTTATACCCCTCCATAATATCACCCCTCGTCCTCCTGCGCTTGAAGGAATAGAGTCCTAGCCTGCCCAAACTGTCTTTGTAGCTCAGGCCCTCGAGCCTTGGCAACAACCTGCAATAGCTGACAAACCTCATCTGCTTCTGATTGCAACCACGCCCGAGGGGATGCAGTTATTACAGAAACGTGTTGGGGGGGGAGCGATATGACAGGCAGCTCGTCAAGCACAACCCCGACAAGATTGGGAGAGGTGGGGGTTTCAGCAGATGGGTGCTGCTTTTTAATTGGAGAGACAATCAGGAATGGTACTTAGGCTATTTCATGGGGGCAAGTGAATCTGAAAAGGAAGAATGAAAATAATAGGAAACTGAGTGGCAACTTTTCAACCCTGAGGGTGGTGGGTATGTAGAAGGAGCTGCCGCAGGGTGTATTTGAGGCAGGTACTATAACAACAGTTAAAAGACATTTGGGCAGGTACATGGATAGGAAAGGTTCAGAGGGATATGGACCAAATGCGGGCAAATGGGATTCGCGTAGATGGGACACAAAAAGCTGGAGTAGCTCATGGAGACCGGCAGCATCTCTGCAGAGAAGGAATGGGTGACGTTTCGGGTTGAGACCCTAAGTGGATGGGACAAGTTGGCCGGCATGAATGAGGTGAGCCGGTGCCTGTTCCTGTGCTATATGACTGTGATTCTAATGGCATGTCGCTTTAAGAGTTCCCATTCAAGAAGTGTGCACATTTTACCCAGAGCTGCCAGTAGGAGGAGCTCTCGAACAGCACAAGGCTCCACATACTCCACCACTATCTCACCTGCCTCTTCCTCCCAACTATCTACCCCTTCCATTTCCCTTTCTCCCCATTGATGTCCTCCCCTCTTTTACCTTTCTCTTTCCCACTCACCATCCTTTAACCTCTTCTCAGCCCTCCTTTACCCCCCAGTTCTGCCTCTTCTTCTGCTTCAAAGGAGAGACGGAGGAATTTATTCAGTCGGAGAGTGGAGATTCTGTAGAATTCATTGCCACAGAAGGCTGTCAAATGATATTTTTAAGGTGGAGATAAACAGATTAGTACGGATGTCAGGAGTTATGGAGAGAAGGCAGGGGAATAGGGTTGAGAGGGAAAGATAGATCGGCCATGAATGAATGGTGGAGTCGACTTGATGGGTCGAATGGCCTAATTATGCTTCTCGAACTTGTAAACTTCTTCTCAGCTCCTTCCTCTCACAGGTGGCACATCTAGTAGAATTGCGGCCTCAGAGTACCAGACACATGGGTTCCATCCTGACCTCGGCTGCTGTCTGTGCAGTGTTTGCACGTTCTCCCTGTGACTACCAAATCCCAAAGACGTGCGGGTTTGTAGGTTAATTGGTTTCTGTAAATTGTCCCTAGTGCTTGGGGAATGGATGCAAAACTGGGATAACATTGAACTGGTGTGAATGGGTGATCCATGGTCATTGTGGACCTGGTGGCCTGTTTCCATGTTGTATCTCTAAATTTAATCACACTAAAAGCTCCCCGAAGTTGGTGACACGGGGAGACAAGGTGAAGAAGGTGGCATTTGGAATGCTTGCTGTGTTGGCAGAATGTCATTAAACTGGAGAGGGTGCACTGGCGAGGAAATCTGCTCAGTCACAGAGACATACAGCATAGAAACAGACCTTGAGGCCCAACTAGTCCATGCTGACTAAGATGCCCCATTTAAGCAGCCCCATTGCCCACATAGCCCTCTAAATCTTTCCCATCCATATACCTGTCCAAGTGTCTTTTAAATTCTGTGACACTACCATGTTTCACCACAACGTTAGGGCAATTGGAGAGTTTGAACAATGAGGAGAAGCTGGATAGACTGGGACTGTTTTCCCTGGAGTGAGGTGGATGAAGGGTGACCTTAGGCAGAGAGATGTACAAATTTATGAGGGGCATAGAGAAGGTGAGTGGTCACACGTATTTCCCTAGCGTAGAGTATTTTAAAGAAGAGAGCACAGATTTAATGTAGGAGGGAAAGATTTAATGGGAACCTGGAGGAATACTTTTTCACACACAATGTAGTGCGTGTGTGGAACGAGCTTCGGGAAAAATCAAGGGTGGCAAATGTTGTGCCTACAAGGAAAAGGATATGGATTTCAGCACGGCATTTGCCAACAATCCATATGGAAGGCTGCTCTGGAAGGTTAGATCGCATGGGATCTAAGGAGAGATAGCCGACTGGATATAAAATTGGCTTCATGGAAGGAAGCAGAGGGTGACGGTGGAAGTGGTGTGACTCATCAATTGGTGCTGGGCCCATTACTGTTTACTACATCAAAACATTGGTGAGAATGTACAGGCATGTTTAGCAAGTTTGCACATGTCATTAAAATAGGTGTTATGTAGCTAACGAACATGATTATGACACTTTACAGCTGGAACTTGATCAGTTGGACAGGCGGGCAGTGGAATTGTTAATAGACTATAATACAGATACATGTGATGTGTTGCATTTTTGGGAAGTCTACCAGGAAATGTTGTGGAGCAGAGCGATCTCAGAGAACAGGTATAACAGTTCCTTCAAAGTGACATCACAGGTAAATATAGTGGTCATTGAAGCATTCAACACAATAACCTACATCTGACGGTGGTGAGTCCAGATGTTGGTATGTTCATTTACAGTTGAGCAAGGTGTTGAAGATACCACATTTAGAGTATTGTTTTCAGTTTTGGCCACCCTGCTATAGGAAAGATATTATTAAGTTGAAAAGAGTGCAGAGTACATTGAAAAGACATTTGGACAGGTACATGTGTAACAAAGGTTTAGAGGGATAGAGGCACAGGCAGGTGGGGCTAGTGCAGATGAAACATAATGGTCATTGTGGGCAAGCAAAGCCGAAGGGGTTACTTCCTTGCTCTGACCTCCCCATCCCAACACCTTGAAGCCCCCTCTCCCCCAACATCTTTTTCTCCCTTTACCCACCACCTCTCCTCCCCACCCACTCTTCACTCTCCCTCCCCACCAACCCTTCTCTCTCCACACCTCTGCCCCAACCTCTCACCCAATCCATCTCTCCCCTACCTACGCGCCTCTCTCTCTCTCTCTCCCCTATCCCGCCATCTATCTCACCACCCTCATTCCCCCCACTCTATCTCCCCAAACGCCTCCCCCACCCACCTTTCATCTCCCCCTCCCACACTCCATACTCTCCCCCCACTATTCCTTCACTCTATTCCCCACCCTTCCCTCTCCCCCCACACTTCCATCTCTCCCTCACCCACCCTTCCCCCTCTCTCCCCCACCCTACCCTCTTCGCCCCATCTTCCCCTCTCTCCCCACCATCCCGTTTCTCTCCACCCTCCCCTTCCCTCTCACCCCACCTTTTCCCATCACCCTTCTGCCCCCCATTTCTCTCTTCCCCACCCTTCCTGCTCTCTCCCCTTCCCTCTGCCCCACACTCCCTCCTCCCCCCACCCTTTTCCTCTCCCCACCCCTCATCCCCTTCCCTCTCTCCCTCTTTCCATTCCCCCCTGCCTCTCTCCCCTCCCTTCCCTTTCTCCCTCCCCTCTTCCCCTCCCTCTCTTCCCCCTTCCCTCTCTCTCCCTCCCTCCCTCTCTTTTTCTCCTTCCTCCCCTCTTTCCTTCCCCCCCTCCTTTTTCTCTCTCTATTTTTTTTTTTTCTCTCCTTTCTTTTTTCTTCCCCCTTCTCTCTCTCTCTCCTTTTTTCCCCCTTCCCTCTCTCTCCCCCTTCCCTCTCTCTCCCCCCCCCCCCCCTTCCCTCTCTCTTCTCCCCTTCCCTCTCTCTCTCTCCCCTTCTCTCTCCCTTCTCCCCTTCCCTCTCTTCCCGCCTTCCTTTTCTCTCCCCCTTCCCTCTCTCTCTTCCCCTTTCTCTCTCTTGCCCCTTCCCCTCTCTCTCCCTCCCTCTCCCTTCCCTCTCTCCCTCCCTTCCCTCTCTCCTCCCTTCCCTCTCTCTCCCCACTACCTTTATTCCCCCTCTCCCCCTCCCTCGCTCCCTCCCTCCCCATCCCTCTCCACCCCTCCCCGCCCCTCTCTCTCCCCCACCGTTCCCGTCCCCTCCACTCGCTCCCCCTTTCCTTCCCCGGTGCCCCCGTTGTTTTCTCTCCGCTAGCTCCAACCTCCTATCCCGCCGGACTGGGTGTTTTCATGAGCCAATTGCAAGAAGTTGGCTTCGAGCCAGACGGCAGCGCCTCGCCAGGGGTTGGGACGGGGAGTCGGTGCTGGGTTCTGGTGCTGCCGAGGTAGGTGCTCCCTCAATGCCGGTCGTGCTCCCTCCCGCGGACCGCCCTGCCCCCACCCCCCTGGTTTCTTCTTCCTCTCCCTTACTACCTCCCTCTCTCTCTTTTCCCCCTCATTTCACTCTCCCGCTCCCTCCCTCTGTCTCCCCTCTCTCCCGCCCTCTCTCTCCGTCACTCACTCCACTCTCTCTCCCCTTCACTGACCTCCCGACACCCCCCCTCCACACTCTCCCCCTCTCCCCGACCCCTCCCCCCTACCCTCTCCCCCACCATCTCCCCGATACCCCCCAACCCTCACCCCCTCACTGACCTCCCCCTCTCTCCCCTCATTGACCTCCCCGACCACCCCCCCACCCTCTCTCCCGACCCCCCCCCCCCACCCCCCCGACCTGCCCCCCCCCCCACCCTCTCTGCCCGACCCCCCCCCCCCTCTCCCCCCCTCCCCGCCTCCCCCACCCCCCCTTTGTTTGCTGTGGGCAGAACCACCCCCCCCCACCCCCCCACCCCCCCCCCGAAGGGCGCGATCCCTCCCCGACCCCCCCCCCCCCTCTCTCCCAGACCCAATCCCCCCCTCTCTCCCTCCCCCGACTCCCCCCCCCCCACCCTCTCTCCTCGACACCCCCCCACCCTCTCTCCTCGACACCCCCCCACCCTCTCCTCCCAGACCCACCCACCCTCTCGCCCCGACCCCCCCCCTCTCTCCTCGACACCCCCCCCCACCCTCTCTCCTCGACACCCCCCCCCCACCCTCTCTCCCCCTCAGTGACCTCCCAACCTCCCTTTTTTTTTCTCTCTCTCTCGACCGAACAGTTCCAACCCGAAACGTTCCAGCGAGTCTGTATGTAATCTGAGATGGGTAACCACTCTATTTCCCTCCTTTTTCGCTGCCCCTCACACACATCATTACCCCCCCCCCACCCCCCCCCCCCCCTGTACACAGTCACACTCTGCCCCTCAACCCTCCCCCCCCCCCACCCTTTTAATCTTGCTGTCCTTTTCCGCCCTTCTCTCGCCCTTCACTCTCATTTCTCCCCCGTTCTCCCTCCCACTCCTCCCTCTCTCTTTATTTATTTCTCCCCTCCCCCTCTTCCCTTCCTCTCCCCCTCCCTCCCTCTCTGCCCTCTCTCTCTCCCCCCTCCCCCCCTCTCCCCCCCCCTCCTCTCCCCCTCACTTCTCCCCCTCCCTCCCCCCCTCCTCTCCCCCTCCCCCCCACTCCTCTCCCCTCCCTCCCCCCCACTCCTCTCCCCCTCCCCTCTGCCCTCTCCTCTCTCTCCCCCTCCCACCCCCTCCTCTCCCCCCCCCCCCCCCACTCCTCTCCCCCTCCCCCCCCCCCTCCTCCTCTCCCCTACCCCCCCCCTCTCCCCTTCTCCCCCCCTCTCATCTCCCCCTCCCCCCCCCCCTCCCCCCCCTCTCCTCCCCCCTCCCTCCCAGCAGCCACAGCCCTTGTTTTCTCTCTCTCTGGCTCCCCTGTGCTGGTCTGGGTTCAAGGTCCAGATGTGGTAAGAGTTAGTTAGCGAGTGTGTGAAGCGGAGAGCTGGGCTGTCAGTGCTGGCATGTTTAGTTGCAGTGTGCCGGGCCTGGTGTGTGTGTGCTGTGCACGGATGATGCGTGTGCTGGCCGGCGGTGCACCGCCACTGTGGCGCGCCCTGCAATCCCCCCTCACCCCAAGGTTGCTCTCCTACAGGGCTGCGGGGGAAGAGAACCGGCAAGTGGACAGCATGTCGGTGGGTGGGACGAATGGCCCGGCTGGCTGCCGGGAGAAGGTGCTGACCCTGGACTCCATGAACCAGCAAGTGAAGAAGGTGGAGTATGCGGTGAGGGGGGCTATCGTACTACGAGCCAGTGCCATCGAGAAGGAGTTGCAACAGGTTGGTCCCCCCCTCTCCCCCCTCCTGTCTCCCTCTGCCCCCCCTCCTTCCTTCTCCCCCCCCCTCTCCCCTACCTCTCCCCTCCCCCCCCCCCCCCCCCCCCCACACCCCCTTCTTCCCAACGTATCCCCTTCACTTTCCCTCCCTATCACTCCCTCTGGACAGGGTGTCTTGGAGGTCTGAAGAAACGACCAGACCAAAACATATCCTCTCCATGTTCTCCAGAGATGATACCAATCTGCTGAGTTGCTCCAACGTGTTGTGTCTATCTACAGTATCTTCCCAGCTGTTATCAGGCAATTCAACCATGCTACCAACAACTAAAGTGAAGTACTGAGCTTCTATCTACCTCACTGGAGACCCTCAGACTATCTTTGATCGGACTTTACTGGACTTTATCCTACACAAAACATTATTCCTGTTACAGGTATCATGTATCTGTACACTGTGAATGGCTCGATTGTAAATGTATTGTCTTTCTGTTGACTGGATAGCACGTAACAGAAGCTATTCACTCTACTGTACACGGTATATGTGACATGACAATTAACTAATCTAAATTAAACCCTTTCTCTGCATAGAGATTGAATCCTTGCTTCTGTCTTAATGCCTCAAGCATAGGGATTGTGTCTAAATCCCCAACCTCTCTGTGTGCAATGAGTTGCAGACATTGATCTGCTTCTCTGATGGTTGGCCAGTGACTAGTGCTGAGCGGTCCACCGCTCGTCATCCACATTAACCATGTGGATGACAAAGTAGTAACATTGATATTAAGTTTGCAGATGACACCAAAATTGGTGAACAGTGAGGAAGGATTTAAATCGGTGCTGGATACAAATTGATGGAAAACTCAGTGGCTCAGGCAACATCGGTGGAGAAAATGGATAGGTGACGTTTCACATTGGGAAGGTGGGCTGGGGAATGGCAAATGGAATTTAACTCTGACAAGTGTGCTGTTTGGTACGTCAAACCAGGGCAGGACTTGCACAATAAATGGAAGAGTCCTGGAGAGTGTGTAGAACAGAGAGATCTGGGAGTACAGGTGCATAGTTCAGGTGGTGGGTCAGGTGGCCAGGGTGGTGAAGAAGGCGTTTGGCATGCTTGCCTTCATTGGGAAGAGGAATGAGCACTACAGTTGGGACATCATGAGGCAGCTGTACAGGTTGTTGGTGAGACCACACTTGGAGTAGTATGTACAGCCCTGGTCACCCAGCAACAGGGTAGACAATAGTGGTTCAACGCAGCTCACCACTCCCCACTGCCCCTTCTCACGGGGAGTTAGAAATGATCTCTAAATGTATTTATCAGTTGTCAGTATGTGTTTGGCCTCAAAGCCCAGTGAGATACTCTGGTGAGATGTACCCTTCGCCCATTTGCTGAGTTAAATGTCCCACCTCCACAATCTTGTGCAGAGTGGCTCTTGTGGGCAGATTGTGGGCAGACTACACTGCCTGTACCTCTAATAACTTCTATCTACACTATATCAGGTCACCCCTCAAACCCAGTGTGCCAGAGAAAACAATCCAAGTCTCTTTATGCCTAGGTACACAAATATTCTGGAGAAACACAGCAGGTGCAGCAGCATCTATGGAGCAAAGGAAATAGGCAACGTTTCGGGCCGAAAACCTTCCGGTACAGGAAGGGGTTTCAGCCCGAAACGTTGCCTATTTCCTTCGCTCCATAGATGCTGCTGCACCCACTGAGTTTCTCCAGCATTTTTGTGTACCTTCGATTTTCCAGCATCTGCAGTTCCTTCTTAAACACTTAATCTCTTCATTCCTAATAGCCTCTAATCCAGACAGCATTCTGGTAAACCTCCACTGCACCCTCGCCAAAGCCTCCATATCTACAGGAAGGAGTTCAGTAAGGCGTTTGACAAGGTTCTGCATGGTAGGCTGCTCTGGAAGGTTAGACCGCAATGGGATCCAAGGAGAGATATGTAGCTGAATGGTTAGTAAATTGGCTCCATGAAAGGATGCAGAGTGTGATGGTGGAAGGTTGCTCCTCAGACTGGAGCCTGTGACTAGTGGTGTGCCTCAGGGTTTGGTGCTGGGCCTGTTACTGTTTGTCATTTCCATCAATGATTTGGATGAGAGCATGCAGGGTAAGATTAGCAAGTTTGCTGATGATACAAAAGTTAGTGGTTTTGCAGATAGTGAAGATGGTTGTGAAAGATTGCAGCAGGATCTGGATCGATTGGCCAGGTGAGTGAAGAAATAGTTGATAGAATTTAATACTGAAAAGTGTGAGGTGTTGCATTTTGTGATGTCTAACAAGGGCAGGACCTACACAGTAAATGGTAGGCCTCGGTAGTGTTATAGAGCAGAGGGATCTAGGAACATAGGTGCATGGTTCCTTGAAGGTCAAGTCACAGGTAGATAAGGCAGTCAAAAAGGCTTTTGGCACTTTGTCCTTGATCAGACAGAGTATTGCGTATAGAAGTTGGAAGGTCGCGTTGCAGTTGTATAAGACGTTGGTGAGACCGCATTTAGAATATTGTGTTCAGTTCTGGACACCATGTTATTGTCAAGCTTGAAAGGGTTCAGAAAAGAATTACGAGGATATTGCCAGGACCAGAGGGTGTGAGCTATAGGGAGAGGTTGAGTAGTCTTGATATTTTTTCCATGGAGTGTAGGAGGATGAGGGGAGATCTAATAGAGGATTACAAAATCATGAGAGGAATAGATCGGGTAGATGCACAGAGAAGGTGAATCGAGGACCAGATGACATGGGTTCAAGGTGAAGGGGAAAAGATTTAATAGTATTCCGAGGAATAACCTTTTCACACAAAGGGTGATGGGTGTAAGGAACAAGCCGCCAGAGGAGGTAGTTGAGGCAGGGACTATCCCATTGTTAAAGAAACAGTTAAGGAACATGATTGATCCCTGTCATGTGAGGAAAGATTGAAAAGACTAGGATTTTATTCACTGGAGTTTAGAAGGATGAGGGGAATCTTACAGAAATGTATAAAGTTATAAAAGGACTGGACAAGCTAGATGCAGGAAAATGTTCCCAATGTTGGGTGAGTCCAGAACCAGGGGCCACACTTAAAATAAAGGGGAGGTCATTTAAGACTGAGGTGAGAAAAAACGTTTTCACCCAGAGAGTTGTGAATTTGTGGAATTCCCTGCCACAGAGGTCAGTGGAGGCCAAATCACTGGATGAATTTAAGAGAAAGTTAGATAGAGCTCTAGGGGCTGGTGGAGTCAAGGGATATGGGGAGAAGGCAGGCACAGGTTATTGATTGGGGACGATCAGCCGTGATCACAATGAATGGCGGTGCGGGCTCGAAGGGCCGTATGGCCTCCTCCTGCACCTATTTTCTATGTTTCTATGGATAGGACAGGTTTGGAGGGATATGGTAGGCCTCTGGGTATACTCGGAAAGTGGGACTAGTGCAGCTGTGACATGTTGGCTGGTGTGGGCGAGTTGGGCCGAAGAGCCTGTTTCCACACTGTATCACTCTGACCTCTATCTTTACTGCAATGAGCGACCACAACTGCACTCATTACTCCAAAGTTGCATACAGCTGCAACATGATAGGCAATAGACATTAGATGCGGGAGTAGGCCATTTGGCCCTTTGAGCCAGCACCACCATTCAATGTGATCATGGCTGATCATCCCCAATCAGTAGCCCGTTCCTGCCTTCTCCCCATATCCCCTGACTCCGCTATCTTTAAGAGCCCTATCTAGCTCTCTCTTGAAAGCATCCAGAGAACCGGCCTCCACCGCCCTCTGAGGCAGAGAATTCCACAGACTCGCCACTCTCTGTGAGACAAAGTGTTTCTTCATCTCCGTTCTAAATGGCTTACTCCTTATTCTTAAACTGTAGCCCTTGGTTCTGGACTCCCCCAACGTGTTTTCTGCCTTTTGCGTGTCCAAGCCCTTAACAATCTTATATGTTTCAATAAGACCCCCTCTCAACCTTCTAAACTCCAGAGTGTACAAGCCCAGCCGCTCCATTCTCTCAGCATATGACAGTCCCGCCATCCCGGGATTTAACCTTGTAAACCTACGCTGCACTCCCTCAATAGCACGAATGTCCTTCCTCAAATTAGGGGACCAAAACTGCGCACAATACACCAGGTGTTGTCTCACTAGGGCCCTGTCCAACTGCAGAAGGACCTCTTTGCTCCTATATTCGATTCCTCGTGTTATAAAGGCCAACATGCCATTTGCTTTCCTCACTGCCTTCTGTACCTGCATGCTTACTTTCAAAGACTGATGTACAAGGACCCCCAGATCCCGTTCGTCTTCCCCTTTTCCCAACTTGACGCCATTTAGTTGTAATCTGCCTTCCTGTTTTTGCTATCAAAGTGGATAATCTCATATTTATCCGATTAAACTTCATCTGCCATGCATCTGCCCACTCCCCCAACCTGTCCAAGCCACCCTGCATTCTCATAGCATCATACTCACAGTTCACACTGCCACCCAGCTTTGTGTCATCTGCAAATTTGCTAATGTTACTTTAAATCCCTTCATCCAAATCATTGATGTATATTGTAAACAGCTGCGGTACCCCACTAGTCACTGCCTGCCATTCTGAAAGAGACCCGTTAATCCCTACTCTTTGTTTCCTGTCTGCCAACCACTTACTTCTCTATCCATGTCAGCACTCTACCCCCAATACCATGTGCCTGATTTTGCCCACCAATCTCCTATATGGGACCTTATCAAATGCTTCTGAAAGTCCAGGAACACTACATCCACTGGCTCTCCCTTGTCCATTTTCCTAGTTACATCTTCAAAAAATTCCAGAAGATTAGTCAAGCATGATTTCCCCTTCATAAATACATGCTGACTCGGACCAATCCTGCTACTGCTATCCAAATGTTTGGCTATCTCATATTTTATAATTGACTCCAGCATCTTCCCCACCACCGATGTCAGGCTAACTGGTCTGTAATTCCCTGTTTCCTCTCTCCCGCCTTTCTTAAAAAGTGGGATAACATTAGCTACCCTCCAATCCACAGGAACTGATCCTGAGTCTATAGAACATTGGAAAATGATCACCAATGCATCCACGATTTCTAGAGTCACTTCCATAAGTACTCTGAGATGCAGACCATCAGGCCCTGGGGATTTATCAGCCATCAGTCCCATCAATCTACCCAACACCATTTCCTGCCTAATGTGGATTTCCTTCAGTTCCTCCGTCACCCCAGATCCTCTGGCCACTAGTATATCATGGAGATTGTTTTTGTCCTCCCCAGTGAAGATAGATCCAAAGTATTTGTTCAACTCATCTGCCATTTCCTTGTACGCCATAATAAATTCACCTTGTTCAGTCTTCAAGGGTCCAACTTTGGTCGTAACTATTTTTTTCCTCTTCACATACCTGAAGAAGCTTTTACTATCCTGCTTTATATTCTTGGCTAGCTTTCCTTCGTACCTCATCTTTTCTTCCCCGTATTGTCTTTTTGGTTATCTTCTGTTCTTTAAACATTACCCAATCCTCTTGCTTCCCGCTCATCTTTGCTACATTGTACTTCGCTTTGATTTCCAGCCTCTTACTCAATGCTGTGCAGGAATGAACTGCAGATGCTGGTTTAAACCGAAGATGGACACTAAAAGCTGGAGTAACTCTTCAGAAGGGTCTCGAGCCAAAAGAACTCCCGTTCCTTCTCTCTAGAGATGATGCTTGGCCCGCTGACTTACTCCAGCTTTTTGTGTCCATCTTACTCAATGCTTGTAAGTTTGAAAGAGGGTGTGGGTGAGTTGAGAGTGGAGTGTGTGCAGATAGTCAGCATGTGTTCAGGTAGTGCATGGCTTCCTGCCCTGCCCCTCCCCCTCCCCATGGCCCCACATCCCCTGGCTGGCCTCCAGCTTGTAACAGTATCTACCCCACACCTTAGGCAGTGGGAGAACAGTTGGCCCGCTGTGCTGAGATTCTCCAGCTCACACTGCTGCGGTGCCGTGGGGGGCAGCCAAGCACAGCGTGGCTCAGTGCAGAGGCCAGACGTGCTGGCAACGCCACCTCACACAGTTGCCTGTTCCCAGCCAGCTGCTACGGTGGACACACTCCCAGGGTCAAAGAGAGAAGCTCCCTCTACATCCCATCCCCATCACATACTCTTGGAGTCAGACAGAGTGGCGCCTCCTCTACACGCCCCCACCTGGTCTAAGTCCGTGCCCGTGTGTTCCTGGAGAGGGAACACGCGGTGTCCACGGGGCTCTGGAGACCTTCCGTGAACGCAGGTCGCCGTGGGAGGTCGAGTGTATTGTTGATAATGTTAGCGGTATATTCATCTGATGACCGTCTGTTTGTAAACTGTCAACATAGGCAGCCTTTGAACGGGTTAATAGTCGGTATGTTTATTTTTATTTTCTGAATAAAAGTATTTGTATATTAAAAAAAAAAGTGGTCAGTCACAGGTTAGAGTTCCCTCTGCCTGATGTCTGCAACGTGGCTGCTGCTGTTTTACAACATGTGGCCGACATCTGTACTTGCACTCGGTGAGTGAGGGAATACTTGTCATCAGTGCTTGTGTTACAGATGCCTATGGAGTTGGCTACGGTTGAGGAACATGGCGGGGGGGGGTCCATCTGACCCTCTGATGTGCCTGTGACTGTGTGTGTGTGTCCCCCCCTAGACTATCTGAGCTGTTGGCTGACTGCTGTTAGCGTTGCAATGCCTGAAACACACATTCGGCCGCTAGTCTGCTGAGGGATGTGGGAGAGCATCGTCCACCCCCGACTCATCGCCCTGGCTACGGGAAAGAGGCCATTCAGCCCTTGGCCTCTGTTCTACCGTGATAGGTGGATGAAGCTCCACCATTCCCCCTCCCCTCAGCTCCCCACCCCACCCCTCAGCTCCACTATGCTACCCTCCCAACCCCTCAGCTCCCCTCCCCTTCCCTTCACCCCCCCCCCCCCCCCCCCCCCCCCCGTTCCGTTCCTCTCCACTCCCCTCAGCTCCCCTCCCCACCACTCAGATCCCTTCCCCTCAGTTTCCCCACCCTTCCTCTCCGCTCCCATCTGCCCCGTCACCTCTGCTCTCTCCCAATCCCTCAACTCCCCTTCCCTCCACTCCCCACCCCACCCTTCCCCTCCCCTCCCCACCTAACCCCTCCATTCCCCTTCCCACCCTTCCGACCCCCTCCGTTCCCCACCCTCCCCTCCTTCTCCTCCTCCCTCTCCCCAATCACCACCCTCTCGTGTCACCGCTGCCTCTCGCAAGGTCACCCCGGCCTTGCTGATAATGCAGCAGCCTCTGTGAGCAGGGAACTGGCTTCACCTTAAGTCAATTTCAGTCGAGTCCAGACTAGTCAGGTTAATCTACAGCAGCGCGGCGAGGTGTAGCTGCAGGCAAACCCTGCTTGCACAGACGCAGAGACAACACAGACATAAACTCTACATTCCAGAAGCCAGTAAAAAGAAAAACATATTTGACAAAAGAACAAGATGTTAGTTTGAGGCACAAAACCACAAAGAATGCCATGGCAGGGTCGGAGGTATCTGTACACCTTCGTTACCCAGCTGGGAATAGTGATGTGTAGAACATAAAGGGCTGCAGTAACACAGGGCTTCACAGTGGTGCAGCAGCTAGAACTGCTGCCTCATAGCTCCAGGGACCTGAGTTTGAACAAGACTACGGGTGCTCTGCTTGCAAATTGCATGTTCTCCCTGTGACTGCATGTGATTTCTCCGGGAGAGGAAAGGGGGGGCTGGGGGATGGGAGACGAGGGGGAGGTGGTGTTGGGGATGGGTGGGGACCCCGTCAGGGATGGGAGATGAGGGGGGTGGAGTGTATGCTAAGGAGCTCCTGTCTCTCTCCCACCCACGGCAGGGCATGAGCAAACCCTTCAGTGAGGTGATCCGGGCCAACATTGGCGACGCACATGCCATGGGGCAGAAGCCCATCACCTTCATCCGACAGGTAGGGGGGGGGGGCGCTGGGCTGCGGTGGGGTGGAGGGGGGGCGCTGGGCTGGGGTGGGGGGGGATGGGCTGGGGGCGGGGGGGGGGGGCGCTGGGCTGGGGTGGGGGGGGGGGGGGTGCAAGGGGGGGGGCGCTGGGCTGGGGTGGGGGGGGGGGGGGGGTGCAAGGGGGTGGGGGGGGGGGTGCAGGGGGGGGGAGGGGATGGGGGATGGGCGGCAGGGGTGGGGAGGTGCAGGGATGTGGGGAGGGGTTAGGGTTCTCCCGCCCCCCGCCCGCAGCTGGGGACACCAGCTCAGCACTTTGTGAGGGGAGGGTTGGCTGGGAGGGGGAAGAGAAAGAATGGGGATGGGTGGGGAGCATGGGGTGGGTGGGGGTGGGAGGGTTGTGGGAGACTGACCCCTTGCTCCCCCTTGGTTCCTCCATCCTGCCAGTGCTGACTGCCCCCCCCCCTCTCCCCAGTACAGACTATCCCCTCTCCCCCAGTACAGACTATCCGCTCTCCCCCAGTGCTGACTGCCCCCCCCCTCTCCCCCCTCTCCCCCCCAGTACAGACTATCCCCTCTCCCCAGTACAGACTATCCCCTCTCCCCAGTACAGACTATCCCCTCTCTACCCAGTACAGACTATCCCCTCTCCCCCAGTACAGCCTATCCCCTCCCTACCCAGTACAGCCTATCCCCTCTCTCCCCAGTACAGACTATCCCCTCTCTACCCAGTACAGACTATCCCCTCTCTACCCAGTACAGACTATCCCCTCTCTACCCAGTACAGACTATCCCCTCTCCCCCAGTACAGACTATCCCCTCTCTACCCAGTACAGACTATCCCCTCTCTACCCAGTACAGAGATCCCCTCTCCCCCAGTACAGACTATCCCCTCTCTACCCAGTACAGACTATCCCCTCTCTACCCAGTACAGACTATCCCCTCTCTACCCAGTACAGACTATCCCTTCTCCCCAGTACAGATTATCCCCTCTCTACCCAGTACAGACTATCCCTTCTCCCCAGTACAGACTATCCCCTCTCCCCCAGTACAGACTATCCCTTCTCCCCAGTACAGACTATCCCCCCTCTCCCCAGTACAGACTATCCCCTCTCTACCCAGTACTGACTGTCCCCTTGCCCCCAGGTGCTGGCTCTCTGCACCTACCCTCAGCTGCTGTGTGACCCTAACATGCCTGAGGATGCCAAGGCGAGGGCACGGAAGATTCTGGATGCCTGCGGTGGCCACAGCATCGGTGAGACTGGGAGGGGGGAGTGAAACCTAGCTGCCTCCACCACCACACCTGGTATCCTTGCTATAGCAGGATGAGGAACACTGAACACAACTCCAAATGCAGCCTCTCCAACATCATGTACAACTAGAACATAACATCCCAAAAGCCTTCTTGACCACCTGTGCACCTGCACACCTAAATCCTGATGCTCGACAACACCCTGCCATTCACTGTTAGACTCACCTTGCACTTATCTTCTTTATCCATGACCCATTCCTGAACCCACCTGCCCAACTGATCAAGATTCTGCTGCAATACCACCAACTTTAGTACCATTTGCAAACTTGTCATGCCTTGTACGTTCTCATCCAAATATTTGATACAGATAACAAACAGCAATGGGCCCAGCACTGAACCTTGAGGCACACAACTTGTCATAGGCTTCCAGTCTGAAAAACAACCATCCACCATCATTCCTTCCATGAAGCCAATGCTCTATCCAGTTAGATAGCTGTCCTTGGATCCCTTGCAATCCCACCAGAGCAGCGTACCTTGCATGTGGAGCTTTATCAAATACCTTGCTGAAGTCCACATAGACAAATGGACACAAAGTGCTGGAGTAACGCAGCGGGTCATGCAGCATCTCTGGAGCACATGGATAGATCGAGGCCCTGAAGCAGATTATCCAGATGCTGCTTGACCCGTTGAGTTACTCTAGCACTTTGTGTTCTTTTGGGTATTAACTAGAGTGGGGGAGGGTGTGGGGATTGGATGGAGGAGTGTAGGAGCGGGAGTATTGCGGATGACTGTGGAGAGGGGGAGTGAGAGGAGGGGGAAGAGTGTAGAGTGGGAGGTGGGGGGAGGGGGGGGGGTGCACGGGCAGGACCTACATAGTAAATGGTAGGCCTCTGGGGTGTGTTGTAGAGCAGAGGGATCTAGTAGTGCAGGTGCATGGTTACCTGAAGGTGAGACGCAGGTAGATCGGGTGGTCAAGAAGGGTTTTGGCATATTGGATTTCATCAATCGTAGCACTGAGTATAGAAGTTGCAAGATTATTTTGCAGTTGTATAAGATGTTAGTGAGGCCACATTTCGAGTATTCTGTTCAGTTCTGGGCACCATGTTATAGGAAAGATGTTGTCTAGCTGGAATAGGTACAGAGAAGATTTACGAGGATGATGCCAGGACTAGAGGGTGTGAGCTATAGGAAGAGGTTGAATAGGCTGGGTCTCTATTGCTTGGAGCACAGGAGGACGAGGGGTGATCTTATAGAGGTGTATAAATTCATGAGAGGAATAAATCGAGTAGACGCAGAGTCTCTTGCCCTGAGTAGTGGAATCGAGAACCAGAATCGAGGACCATAGGACATAGGTTTAAGGTGAAGTGGAAAAGATTTAATAGGAATCAGGGCCAAAGGGCCTGTTTCCACAGTGAATCACTCTATCACTATGATAGTACAGGAGTGTGAGGAGGAAGGGGGGGAATGTTGGAGAGGGACAAGGAGGTAGAGTGGGGAGGGGGGGAGAGTGCAGGAGTGAGAGGAGGGCAAGAATGTAGGAGCGGGAGGGGGTAGAGTCGGGTGTGGGGAGAGAGTAGGTGTGGGAGGAGGTTGAGTGGGGAGGGGGGAGAGTGTAGGTGCAGGAGTGGGGAGAGTGGGGAGGGGGGGGGGGAGAGTGTAGGTGCAGGAGTGGGGAGAGTGGGGAGAGAGTAGGTGCAGGAGTGGGGAGAGTGGGGAGGGGGGGAGAGTGTAGGTGCAGGAGTGGGGAGAGTGGGGAGAGAGTAGGTGCAGGAGTGGGGAGAGTGGGGAGAGAGTAGGTGCAGGAGTGGGGGAGAGTGGGGGGGGGGGAGAGAGTAGGTGCAGGAGAGGGGGGGAGAGAGAGTAGGTGCAGGAGTGGGGAGGGGGGGGGAGAGAGTAGGTGCAGGAGTGGGGAGAGTGGGGAGAGTGTAGGTGCAGGAGTGGGGAGAGTGGGGAGGGGGGAGAGAGTAGGTGCAGGAGTGGGGAGAGGGGGGAGAGAGTAGGTGCAGGAGTGGGGAGAGTGGGGGGAGGGGGGAGAGTGTAGGTGCAGGAGTGGGGAGAGAGTGGGGAGAGAGTAGGTGCAGGAGTGGGGAGAGTGGGGAGAGAGTAGGTGCAGGAGTGGGGAGAGGGGGGAGAGAGTAGGTGCAGGAGTGGGGGGGGGGAGTGTAGGTGCAGGAGTGGAGAGAGTGGGGAGAGTGGGGAGAGAGTAGGTGCAGGAGTGGGGAGGGGGAGAGTGTAGGTGCAGGAGTGGGGAGAGTGGGGAGAGAGTAGGTAGGTGCAGGAGTGGGGAGAGTGGGGAGGGGGGAGAGTGTAGGTGCAGGAGTGGGAGAGGGGGGGAGAGAGTAGGTGCAGGAGTGGGGAGAGTGGGGAGGGGGAGAGTGTAGGTGCAGGAGTGGGGAGAAGGGGGGAGAGTGTAGGTGCAGGAGTGGGGAGGGAGGAGGGTGTACGTGCGGGTGAGTGGGGAGTGTAGGTGCGGGGGGGGGGGGGGGAGTGTGGAGCACAGCATAGAGTCAGCCTTGTTGAAGGTACATAATGACCTACTTCTCACCATTGACTCGGGTGACTGTGCAATCCTGCTCCTTCTCGACCTCAGCGCAGCATTTGATATTGTCGACCACACCATCCTAATTGACCGTCTCCAGTACGGGGTTGGTATTGATGGCACTGCCCTGAGCTGGTTCATCACCTACCTCAAAGGTAGGAGTTTTCTACTAACATAGGCAACTCTTTCTCCTCCCCAGCTAGCCTCTGCTGCGGGGTTCCACAAGGTTCCATCCTTTGCCCCATTCTCTTCTCCCTGTATATGCTCCCCTTAGGCCAAGTCATTGAAAGACACGGCATTTCCTTCCATTGCTACACAGACGATACACAACTCTATCTCCCCCTGAAGCCCAACAACCAATCAAATCTGCTTAACCTTACTCGCTGCGTCGAGAATATAAAGTGTTGGATGGCCCAGAACTTCCTCCAACTAAACAAGAGTAAGTCTGAGGTCATCCTTCTCAGCCCCTCGGACTCAATCAAAATGATAGCAGACAGCCTTGCAGGTACCCCATTAATCAAACCTCACGTCAAAAACCTTGCCATAATATTTGACTCAGCATTGAAATTTGACAAACAAGTCAATGCCGTGGTAAAAGCTAGCTTCTTCCAGCTTCGGACGATATCAAAAATAAAACAATTCCTCCAGTTTGACGACCTCGAAAAGGTCATCCACACATTTATCTCCTCCCGCCTAGATTACTGCAACTCCCTTTACACTGGCATCAGCCAATCTTCCCTGTCCCGCCTGCAACTGGCCCAAAACGCCGCAGCGAGACTCCTGACGGGCACCCGAAAAAGGGACCACATCACCCCGATCCTGGCCTCTCTCCACTGGCTCCCTGTGCGGTTCCGTATACATTTCAAGACCCTCCTCTATGTCTACAAAACCCTCAATGGGCTTTCCCCTACCTACATTAAAAATCTTCTCACCCACCACTCCACCTCCAGGTCCCTCAGATCGGCCGACTTGGGGTTGCTGACTATCCCACGGTCGAGGCATAAGCTCAGGGGCGACCGCGCCTTTGCGGTTGCAGCCTCTAGACTGTGGAACAGTATCCCCCTTTCCCATCAGAACTGCCCCCTCCACCGACTCTTTTAAATCAAGACTAAAGACTTATCTATACTCCCAAGCCTTTCCTGGCGTCCTCTGAGTGAGGGCTACATGTATATATGTATGCAGTTTGTTTGTTTATACTATTCTTATAACAAATGTAAAGCACTTTGGCCAACGAGTTGTTTTTTAAATGTGCTATATAAATAAATGTGACGACTTGACTTGGAGGGGGGAGAGTGTATGTGGGGAGGGGGGAGGGGGTAGGGGGGAGGGGGGGGTAGAGGGGGGGGGGGGGGGAGGGGGTAGAGTGGGGAGGGGGGAGGGGGGTAGAGGGGGGGAGAGTGAGTGGGGAGGGGGGAGAGTGTATGTGGGGAGGGGGGAGGGGGGAGGGGGGAGGGGGTAGAGAGGGGGGGGGGGGGGGGGGGTAGAGTGGGGAGGGGGGAGGGGGGTAGAGGGGGAGGGGGGAGGGGGGTAGAGTGGGGAGGGGGGTAGAGTGGGGAGGGGGGGGGGGGGGGAGAGTGTATGTGTGGGAGGGGGGGGAGTGGGGGGGAGGGGGGAGGGGGGAGGGGGTAGAGTGGGGAGGGGGGAGAGAGTGTATGTGGGGAGGGGGGGGGAGAGGGGGAGGGAGTGGGGGGAGAGGGTAGAGTGGGGGAGAGGGGGAGGAGAGGGGGAGGGGGGGGGGGGGATAGAGTGGGGAGGGGGAGAGTGTATGTGGGGGAGGGGGTAGAGTGGGGAGGGGGGTAGGGTGGGGAGGGGAGGGGGGGGGGGGGGGGAGAGTGTATGTGTGGGGGGGGGTGGAGTGGGGAGGGGGGGGGGGGGGGGGGGGGGGGGGGGAGGTGTAGAGTGGGGAGGATGGAAAGTGTAGGAGCGAGAGGAGAGGGGAGAGAGTGTAGAGTGGGAGGGGGTAAAGTGGGGAAGGCTATGGAGTGTAGGAACAGGAGGGGCAAGCGTGTAGGAGAAGGAGGGGGGAGAGTGAGTAGTAGGGGAGAGTGAGGGGGGGGAGAGTGTAAGAGCAAGATGAGATGGGGAAGGAGTGTGGAGGGGGGGAGTGTGGTGGGGGGGTAAGTGTAGGGGGGGGTAGTAGTATGGGGGGGTAAGTGTATAGGGGGGGAGAGTGGGGGAGGGGTATGGAGGGGGGAGTTTGGGGTGGGGAGAGGGGAGTGTGGAGGGGTAAGTGTATAGGGGGAGTATGGGGGGTAAGTGTATAGAGGGTTAGTATGGAGGGGTAAGTGTATAGAGTGGGGAGGGGTGTGGAGGGGGGGAGATTGGGGGTGGGGAGAGGGGAGAGGGGAGAGGGGAGGGGAGGGGTAAGTGTATAGGGGGGAGAGTGGGGAGGAGTATGGAGGGGGGGAGTTTGGAGGGGTGAAAGTGGGGGACTGGTGTTGTGCCCTGTGGTGCTAAGTCTCTGGGATCCTGTCTCTGTCCAGGGGCATACACAGCCAGCCAGGGCATCGAGGTCATTCGGCAGAACGTGGCCAAGTACATCGAGAAACGGGACGGGGGCATCCCATCGTGCCCTGACAACATCTTCCTGGCTACCGGGGCCAGCGAGGCCATCGTGGTGAGTGGGGGTCGAGGGTCGAGGCCGGGCTCTGTCTGTATCTCCACGGTGGTGCTCAAATGGGGATTAGTGCATGGTGAGTGTGTGAACAAAAGCCTGCAGTACACTTGCCATCACCGAGTACAAGTCAGCAAGTCACATTGCAGCTTCATAGGGTTTGTTTTGGTCACATTTGGTGTATTGTGTGCAGTTCTTGTTGTCCCATTTGGAGAGGAAGCAGAGATGGTTTACCAGAATGCTGTTTGGATGGGAGGGTATTCGCTACAGGGAGAGGTTGGTCAAACTTGGATTGTTTTCTCAGGAATGTCAAAGGCTGAGGGGAGACGTGTGGAACTATATAAAATTAAGAAGTTTATAAAATTTAAATTGCAAAATTGCATCCATGTGCCTATCTAAGAGGCTTTTTAGTTTGAGAGGGAATAGAGGGCTGAGGATCACGTGTAGGTAGATGAGACTTTAGATACTACTTTCAGTCGACAGGACAGACAGTCAGAACATTTTTCTGAGGATGGAAATGTCAAAGACTAGAGGGCACAGCTTTAACTGAGGTGGGCAACGTTTAATGGAGCAGTGTGGGGTCATTTTATTTACACTGAGAGTGGTAGGGGCCAGGAATGTGCTACCAGGGGGTGATGGTGGAGACAGATATGATAGTAGTGTTAATGAGATGTATAGAGATAGACACATGGATATGCATGGAGTGTAAATATATGGATCACATGCAGGCAGAGGTGATCAATTTAATTTGGCATCATGTTTGGCATGGACATTATGGGCCGAAGGGCCTGTTCCTGTACTGTACTGATCTGTGCTCTATGATAGGTAGTTAGTACGTGGATTCACTGTTGGGTTCACCAATGGTCCATGGGTTAGTCTGGCTTGGTCCCTAATTGTGTCATGGTCCCTGAAGGTTCTAGAGTCGAGTATATTGAATTGTCATATATATCAGCCACAGAATAACGATTCTTCCTTGCTGCAGCTTCACCGGCCCACTAATCCAATGGCACGTAGAGTAATGTATAATTACCAATAACACAATGTGTTACTAACCGTAACACTAGGTATTAAAAACCAAAGTCCGCAGTGCAACCAAGGACACGGCCCACAAGCTGCTATGTAGCTGAGGTTAGTGTTTGGCAGTGTTAGCGTAGTTCAGTGCAGAAAGCATGTTATCAGATACATCACAGCCTGATTTGGGAACAGCTCCATCCAAGACAGCAAGGATTTGTAGGGAGTTGTGGACACAACCCAGACCATCACACAAACCAACCTCCCTTCCATTGAATCCACCAACACTTCACATTGCTTCGGCAAGACCACCAGAATAATAGACAATAGACAATAGGAGGAGGCCATTCAGCCCTTTGAGCCAGCACCGCCATTCAATGTGATCATGGCTGATTATCCACAATCAGTACCCCGTTCCTGCCTTCTCCCCATATCCCCTGACTCCGCTATCTTTAAGAGCCCTATCTAGCTCTCTCTTGAAAGTATCCAGAGAATTGGCCTCCACCGCCCTCTGAGGCAGAGAATTCCACAGATTCACAACTCTCTGGGAGAAAAAATGTTCCCCGTCTCTGTTCTAAATGGCTTACCCCTTATTTTTAATATGTGGCCCCTGGTTCTGGACTCCCCCTACATCGGGAACATGTTTCCTGCCTCTAAAGTGTCCAAACCCTTAACAATCTTATATGTTTCAATAAGATGCCCTCTCATCCTTCTAAACTCCAGCGTGTACAAGCCCAGCCGCTCAATTTTCTCCCCACTCCCATGTGGCAAGAGGTACAGAAGTTTGAAAACGCATACCTCTAGATTCAGGGACAGTTTCTTCCCAGCTGTTACCAGGCAACTGAACTGCCCTCACACCAGCTCCAGTGTGGTCCTGACCTCCCAAGTAACTCATTGGAGACCTTTGAACTGATTTAATCAGACTTTATCTTGCACTAAACATTATTCCCTTATCTGTACACTGTGGACAGCCTGATTGTAATCATATATAGTCTTTTCTTTGACATGATAGTACACAACAGAAAGGTTTTCATTGTACACATAAAATAATAAACTAAACTAAAGTTGTTCTCAGGTTCCTGTAGCCTCTTCCTGATGGTAGCAGTGAGATGAGAGCATGGCCAGGGTTGTGTGGTTCTGATGATACTGGCTGCATTTTTGAGGCAGTGCCCCTGTAGATGCCTGTGCTGTTCCTGGGTTTAATGCCCATGGCTGATTACCCAACATTAACACCAGAGCAGTGGACTTCAGCCGGGAGTGGACGTCACGCTCCATTGATTGTTTGCAATCAATCACTCTATGACTTCCCTCGGCACATTCCTGCCCTTTGCCCAGGTTCCTCCCCAGTGCACAGAGAATGCTGAATCACTCTGAGTCCTGATCAAAGCACTGCAGCACCAACTATGATATGGGTGTGTGGGTTCGAATCCCACCATGGCGCTGCAGACTTGAAACTCGTGGAGTTAAACCAATCCGGGTTAAAGGCGGTCTCGGTAATTGTGTTACACCCCAGCAGCAAACTGCTGCTTGTGGTGAGAGGACACCTCCCCTCCTCCTCAGCCCTCTGGCCCACACCTGACACCCTACTACCAGGTGTATCCAGAGCAGAGGCAAGCGGCCATGGGACACACATTGGCACTGCCAGCGACGTCTCACCCCCCAGAATAAATAAATAACAGGAAGTGCCCATCCAAAGTGTCACCAATCCATGTTCTCCACAGATGCCGCCCGACCCAGAGTTCCTCCAGCACTTTGTGTTCTATGTAAGGTTCAAGCCTCTGCAGTTCCTTGTGTCTCAATAAATATCAAGGTCAGGCAGCATCTGTGGAGACAGGAGCAGAGCTACCAGCTCAATGGCCACTCCTCATGGAACCAGTTTATTGTTGCCACATATGCTGAGATGTTGTGAAAACCTTTGTCTGTGTGCTATCCAGTCAAGTCAAACTATACATGAGTACAATCAAAGCACACACAAGAAGAACAAGTAGTGCAAAGAGAGAAATACCAGCATGCAGAATATAGTGTTACGGCGTTATAGAGTTCAGTTACAGAAAGAATGCGAGCAGGGGTGAGAGGAAGGCAGATACAATAGGGCTGTTTTACATTGACGTATGGGTAGGCAGGGAAACGAGAGATTGGGAACATGTACTGGCAGTGGAGATCATTTTAATTTGCTATAATGCTCGGCACGGACATTGTGGGCCGAAGGGCCTGTTCCTGTACTGTACTGGCCTGTGTTCTTTGTTTGATGGACAGACCTGCATGAGCAGATGAAATGGTGTGCGTATGAATCCTTGGATCGTATCCCAACCTGTAACCTACTCCCAGTGAACTGTTATTCCATATGTAAACCCCCATACCCTGGATCAGATCCCAGCCTGTATCCCAGCCTTGTACAAGCCAGGCCAGGGTTAACTCTCTCTGGGTGGCTGCTGGTGTTGCAGGATAGGGCAGCACCCTTTTACAAGTTGGCACAGGCACACAGGGTTCACTGTTCGATTCCTGGCACTGGATCCACGAATCATGCCTCTCCATGGAGATCCACAGTTCATTCATTGTTTTCACTCGCTGCGCTCCCCTCCCCTCCCTGCAACCCCTGGGTTCTCCCATCCACAAATGGTCCCCTCTCTCACCTCAGTACCATCCCTCCCAGGGGTGATGATTCCACAGTACCCCCACTCCCCCACTCCCCCCTCCCCCACCCCCCCCACTCCCCCAGTACCCACTCCCCCACTCCCCCACTCCCCCCAGTACCCACTCCCCCAGTATCCCACTCCCCCAGTACCCCACTCCCCCACTCCCCCCCTCCCCCACTCCCCCACTCCCCCAGTACCCACTCCCCCAGTACCCACTCCCCCACTCCCCCAGTACCCCACTACCTCAGTACCCCACTCCCCCACTCCCCCAGTTCCCCACTACCTCAGTACCCCACTCCCCCACTCCCCCAGTTCCCCACTCCCCCACTCCCTCAGTACTGCCCCTCCCACAGTGCTAATATTTGGCCCATAATCCCTCTAAACTCTTCCTATGCATATGCCTGATAAAATGTTGTTTACTTGTTGTGATAATACCTGCCTCAAATACCTCCTCTGGCAGCTCATTCTATATACTACCAGCCTCTGTGTGAATAGGTTGCCCCTCAGGTTCCTAAAAAATCGTTCTCCTCTCACCTGAAATCTGTGCTCTCTGGTTCTTGATTCCCATACCCTGGATACAACACTCTGTGCATTCACCCTATTCCCATGATCTTATACTGTTCTTTAAGATCACTTCCCTCAGCCTCCTGCCCTCCAAGGAATCAATTCCTAGCCTGCCCATCCTCTCCCTGTCACTCAGATCAGGTAGATGCTCAATGTCTTTTGCCCAGAGTACGGGAATCGAGTGCATAGTTTCAAGGTGGGGGAAAAGATTTAATAGGAACCCAAGGGGTAACGTTATCACACAGAGGGTGGTGGGTGTATGCTAGAGGAGGTAGTTGAGGCTGGGACTATCCCATTGTTTAAGAGACAGTTGGACAGGTACACGGATAGAACAGGTTTGTAGCGATATGGACCAAGCGCAGGGAGGTGGGACTAGTGTAGCAGGCAAATGTTGGCCGATTTGGGTAAGTTGGGCTGAAGGGCCTGTTTCCACACTGTATCACTCTATGACTCAGGCCCTCGAGTCCTGGCAACATCTCTGTAAATCTTCCCTGCACCCTTTGCTGCTTACTTGCAACTTGGTTTCAGCTGTTGATGATTTACATGCATGATCTTGAGGAAGGACGGGCTGTAAGTTTGCAGATGACGTATATCTAGGTGGAAGGGCATATTGTACAGAGGATATAGTGTTACTTTGGAACGTGATATGAAGAGGTGAGGCCAGGCAGGGGAAAACAACAGTTTCAAGTGAGAATGTATGGCCATATAAACATTGTGTGGAGTTTGCATGTTCTCCCTGTGACTGTGTGAGTTTCCTCCGGGTGTTCCAGTTTCCTCCATCTTCCACTAAACATGATTAATTTTACCCTGTATCTGTACACTGTGGACGACATGGATGTAAGCAATCATTATCTTAATGCTTAGGAAGGAACTGCAGAGGCTGGTTTAAATCGAAGATACACAAATTGCTGGAGTGACTCAGTCGGACAGGCAGCATCTCTGGAGAGAAGGTGTGACGAAGGGTCTCGACTGAAACATCACCCATTACTTCTCTCCAGAGATGCTGCCTGTCCCGCTGAGTTACTCCAGCAGTTTGTGTCTACCTAAAACAAAATTGTCCTCTGTCAATTGCCCTTAGTGTGGATGAGAAAGTGGGGTAAGAATTAATTAGTGGGAGCGGGTGATTAATGGTCGGCCTGGACACTGTGGGCTGAAGGGCCTGTTTCCATGGTGTATGTCTAGACTGTGGAGGCCGGCATTAGTGTGGAGGAGGAGTGCTACTGAGGGATCAAGGTGCTCACTGACTTTAATCACACGACATTAAACAGCATCATCTTTTTTATCAGTTCCACAAGTGGTGAGAGAAGCAGGGCATGTGGGTTTTACTGCAGGAATACACTGATAATGAGGGGAATAGACAGTGTGAATGCACAGAGCCTATTGCCCAGGATAGGGGAATCCAGAACCAGAGGGCATGGGTTTAAGG
Organism: Leucoraja erinaceus; assembly: GCF_028641065.1. Lineage (NCBI taxonomy): Eukaryota > Metazoa > Chordata > Chondrichthyes > Rajiformes > Rajidae > Leucoraja > Leucoraja erinaceus. The sequence continues at coordinate 139,252,749 of NC_073378.1, read as the reverse complement.
TGAGAGGGGAAGATTAATTGTGGGTCGAAGGGCCTGTTCCTCTACTGTACTTTTCCAACATGAGGGGCAGCTTTTTCACACTTGAGGGTGGTGTGTGTGTGTGTGGAACAAGCTGCCAGAGGAGGTAGTTGAGGCAGGTACTGCCATAGCATTTAAAATACATTTGTACAGCTACATAAATAGGTCAGGTTTAGATGGATGTGGGCCAAGCGTGGGCAGGTGGGGCTAGCGTAGATGGGGCATCATGGACAGTACGAGATGGTCTGAAGGGCCTGGTTTCGTGCTGGACTCCAAGTTCACATTCTGGGCTAATCCTAGTTGTTTGCGTTCACACCATGTCTCTAGTCTAAACAGTTCCTATCAAATGTACCTGTCCAATTCTGTTTGAATGTTGATACTGCTCCAGCCCCTGACCCAACTATCTCCTCTGACAGCTCGTTCCATACACCCAGTACTCTCTGTGTGAAAAGGTTGCCCCTCAGGTTCCTATATCTAGGAACATGATCCTGTTCACAACTCCCTCTCCCGTGTCCCTGACACAGCGCGATTCACAGCCCCCACTCCCTCCGTGTCTCCCCGCCGCAGACTCCTCTCTCCCCCACGTTGCCCTCTCTCCCCGTGTGCCCCCCCCCTGTCTCCCCCCCCCCGCGCTGAATCCCCGTGTTTCCCCCACGTTGCCCTCTCTCCCCGTGTGACCCCCCCCCGTCCCCCCCGCGCTGAATCCCCGTGTTTCCCCCACGTTGCCCTCTCTCCCCGTGCCCCCCCCCCTGTCTCCCCCGCGCTGAATCCCCGTGTTTCCCCCACGTTGCCACCTCTCCCCGTGTCCCCCCCTGTCTCCCCGCCGCAGACTCCTCTCTCTCCCCCACATTGCCACCTCTCCCTCCCCGTGTCTCCCGTGTGTTACCCCCCCACGTTGCCCTCCCCCCCCTGTCTCCCCCGCGCTGAATCCCCGTGTTTCCCCACGTTGCCCTCTCTCCCCGTGTCCCCCCCCCCCGTGTGCCCCCCCGTATCTGCCCTCTCCCTCGTGTGCCCCCCCGTTCTGCCCTCTCCCCCACCGTGTCCCCCCCCCACCCCCGTCTCCCCCGCTCTCTCTCCCAGCGCTGACTCGCTCTGTGTTTCCGCAGACCACGCTGAAGATGCTGGTGTCGGGAGAGGGGCGCGCGGCCGGACAGGAGTGTTGATCTCCATCCCCCAGTATCCACTGTACTCGGCCGCCATCGCTGACCTGGCCGCCGTGCAGGTCAACTACTACCTGGACGAGGAGGACTGTTGGGCGCTGAGTGTGGACGAGCTGCGCCGGGCCCTGCGCCAGGCCGGGAGCACTGTACTCCCCGGGTGTGTGTGTGTAATCAACCCAGGCAACCCCACAGGTACCCGCGGGGAAGGGAGCAGGGTGGAGGGGAGGGGAGGTGGGTGGAGGGGAGGGGTGGTGTGTGCAGGGGAGGGGAGGTGGGTGCAGGGGGAGGGGGTGGGTGCAGGGGAGGGGAGGTGGGTGGAGGGGGAGGGGAGGTGGGTGGAGGGGAGGGGAGGTGGGTGCAGGGGGAGGGGAGGGGAGGTGGGGGAGGGGAGGGGAGGTGGGTGGAGGGGAGGTGGGGGTGGAGGGGAGGTGGGGTGCAGGGGAGGGGAGGTGGGTGCAGGGGGAGGGGAGGCGGGTGCAGGGTGGAGGGGAGGTGGGTGCAGGGGAGGGGAGGTGGGTGCAGGGGGAGAAGGGCTGGTGGGATGGACCTCAAGGAAGGGCTCCCTCACCCACTGCCTTCCCTTGTCTGATAGGCCAGGTGCAGAGTCGGCAGGTGATAGAAGATGTGATCCGATTTGCTGCAGAAGAGAAGCTTTTCCTGATGGCGGATGAGGTGAGGCTGTGATCGGGGGTATGGAGGGATCTCAGGGTGCAAGGCCATCACTCCCTGGAAGCAGCAACACAATTAGACGGAGTGGGAAGAACATCACCTATTCATATTCTCCAGAGATGCTGCCGGACCCACTGAGTTACTACAGCACTTTGTGTTCTACGTATGATTCCAGCATCTGCAGTTCCTTGCATCTCCATAATAGTCACATTGAAGCTCTATAAGACTTTGGTTAGGCTACATATGGAGACGGAGACTTTGGTTAGTCTACATTCTGCTGACGGTACTATCCACTCCACCCAAGGTGTACTAGGGTGGGGTAACAGTGAGGGGGTGACAGTGGGCAAGGGTGTGTGACTGTACTGTCCTCACCCCCCAGGTGTATCGGGGTGGGGTGGTGGGGGGGGGTGACAGTGTGCAAGGGGGGTGTGACACTGTCCTCACCCCCAGGTGTATCGGGGTGGGGTGTGCGTGACACTGGTGCGACTACTGTCCTCCCCCCCCAGGTGTATCGGGGTGTGGGGGTGACAGTGGGGGGGGGGGGGGGGTGACAGTGGGCAAGGTTGGTGCGACTACTGTCCTCACCCCCAGGTGTATCGGGGGGTGGGGTGACAGTGCAGGGCGGGGGGGGGGGGGGGGGGTGACAGTGGGCAAGGTTGGTGCGACTACTGTCCTCACCCCCAGGTGTATCGATGGGGTATCGGGGTGTGGGGTGACAGTGGGGGGGGGGTGACAGACTACTGTGGGGGGGGGGGTGACAGTGGGCAAAGGTTGTGTGGATACTGTCCTCACCCCCAGGTGTATCTGGGTGGGGTGACAGTGCGGGGGGTGACAGTGAGCAATGGTGTGTGACTACTGTCCTCACCCCCAGGTGTATCGGGGGGGGGGGGGGGTGGACAGTGAGCAATGGTGTGTGACTGTACTGTCCTCACCCCCCAGGTGTACCAGGACAATGTGTACGCGGCTGGCTGCCAGTTCCACTCCTTCAAGAAGGTCCTGTTTGAGATGGGCCCGGCATATTCGGATCTAGTTGAGCTCGCCTCCTACCACTCAGTCTCCAAGTGCTACATGGGAGAGTGAGTATCTCCAGGGGCACAGCCAGTGACCCCTGATCCTCAATCGTCACTCCACACGGCGCGCACCCTCCGCATCTGACCACCTCCCCCTCCATTGGATCAGCACACACGTCCCACCTTGTGGGAAACACCATGGGACCCTCTCGTCCAGCCCCTCGCCTGCCACCTCACCCCCACCATTCCATCCCACTGTCCAGTCCTGCCTTCTCTCCCTCCCAGGACATTCTCCCCACCAGTCTAACTTGGCATCAAGGCCAGCACAGACATGTGGGCTGAAGGGTCTGATTGTGTGGTGTTCTGTGTAACGTGTTGCGTGTTTTGTGACATGTTCTATGCTTCAAGTTCCATGGCGGGCTCCACATTCTGATCTACTCAATGTTCTGTGTTCCACGATGTTTCTGCGTTCCGTGTTCTGATCTATTCTATATTATGTGTCCCATGTTCTGTGACGTGTTCTATATTATGTGCTCCATGTTCTGTGACGTGATCTATGGTCCAGGTTCTATGCGTCCGTGTTCTGATCTATCCCATGACCACAGGCCAGTGAGTTTTAAGATCTGCAGTTGGAAAGTTACTAGTGTTCAGAGGGATACGATATACAGGCATTTAGATTGACAATGGCTGATTAGGGATATTCAGCATGGATTTTTACATGGGAGGTCATGTCTCACAAATCACCAATCAAAAAGGTCGATGAAGGAAAAGCTGTAGATGTATATTTGGACCAGAAAGGCATTCGACAAGGTTCCTCATGGTAGACTGATCTGGAAGGTTAGATTGCATTGGATCCAAGGAGAGAAACATAGAAAATAGGTGCAGGAGGAGGCCATTTGGCCCTTCGAGCCAGCACCGCCATTCATTGTGATCATGGCTGATCGTACCCTATCAATAACCCGTGCCTGCCTTCTCCCCATATCCCTTGACTCCACTAGCCCCAAGAGCTCTATCTAACTCTCTCTTAAATCAATCCAGTGATTTGGCCTCCACTGCCCTCTGTGACAGGAATTACCCAAATTCACAACTCTCTGCGTGAAAAAGTTTTTTCTCACCTCAGTCTTAAATGACCTCCCCTTTATTCTAAGACTATGGCCCCTGGTTCTGGACTCACCCAACATTGGGAACATTTTTCCTGCATCTGGCTTGTCCAGTCCTTTTATAATTTTATATGTTTCTATAAGATCGCCCCTCATCCTTCTAAACTCCTGTGAATACAAGCCTAGACTTTTCAATCTTTCCTCATATGACAGACCTGCCATCCCAGGGATCAATCTCGTGAACCTACGCTGCACTGCCTCAATCACAAGGATGTCCTTCCTCATATTAGGAGACCAAAACTGTACACAATACTCCAGATGTGGTCTCACCAGAGCCCTGTACAACTGCAGAAGAAAGAGAGAGAGCTGAATGGATAGCAAATTGGCTTCATGAAAGGAAGCAGAGGATGATGGTGAAGATTGCTTCCTGGACTGGAGGCCTGTGATTAGTGGTGTATCTCAGGGTTTGGTGCTGGGCACATTACTGTCATCTATATCAATGATTTGGATGAGAGCATACATGACAAGATTAGCAAGTTTGCAGATGATACCTGCATCGCCATTCAATATGATCATGGCTGATCATCCAACTCGGTATCCCGTACCTGCCTTCTCTCCATACCCTCTGATCCCTTTAGCCACAAGGGCCACATCTAACTCCCTCTTAAATATAGCCAATGAACTGGCCTCAACTACTTTCTGTGGCAGAGAATTCCAGAGATTCACCACTCTCCGTGTGAATTTGATGGTCTATGTTATGTGTTCCATGTTGTGTGATGTGTTCTATGGTCCAGGTTCGATGTTGTGTTCTGTATTTCATGTTCAGATTTATTCCATGTTCTGTGTTAGGTTTCCTTGTTCTATGTTACGTTCCATGTTCTGTGATACGTTCTATGTTGCAAATTGTATGATGTGTTCCATGCTCTGTGACGTGTTGTGGTCCCGGCAGGTGCGGTTACCGTGGGGGATACGTGGAGTATGTGAACCTGGACCCTGGTGTGAAGGCGGAGCTGGTGAAGCTGGTGTCGGTGCGACTCTGTCCCCCTGTCAGCGGGCAGGCCGTGGTGGGCATCATCACTGACCCTCCTCAGCCCCACGAACCTTCCCACCACACCTTCCAGGAGGTCAGGGACCGACCGACAGATGGGGGGAGGGGGGGGGGGCAGAGATGGTGAGGGGTGTGGATGGGGAGTGGGGTAGGTGGAAGGGTTGTGGAGGCGGATGGATGTGGATGTGGATGTGGAGAGGTGTAGGGGGTTAAGGGGTGCTGCGGAGGAGTGGATGGGCAGGGTGGAGGGGAGCGCGGATAGGGGTGGGTGAAGGGTTCGCGTGGGGGAAGGAGATGGGAAACGTGAAAGGGGTAGGAGAGGAAAGGGTTGGGGTTTGGTGGGAGTAAAGAGGATGAGGAGGTATGGGTGGGGGATAGAGGAGGGGAGGGTGGGATGGGGTATGCAGGAGTACAGGAGAGGAGGCTGGGAGGGGGTGAGGACATGAGGTTGGAAGTGGGGATGATGCGTGTACCCCATGCCCTAGGTGTGTCTGATTGTGTCACACAACCACTGTACAGCATAGACACGGGCCCTTTGGCCCAAGGTGTGCATATTAGCCTCTCTGCACTAACCCCATTTGCCCACATTAGAGCCATAGCCCTCACTGCCTTGTCTGTTGAGGTGTCTCACTCGATTGTGGTCCCCACACTGCAGGAAGGATGCTGTCACGGGGGGAGAATGCAAAGGGGATTTACTATGATGTAGCCTGGATTGGAGGGTTGGACAGGCTGGAGTGAGGGAGGCTGAGGGATAGCCTGGTGGAGGTGTATAAAGTCATGAGGGGCATGGATAAGGTGGGTGGTCACAGTCTTTTCCTCGGGGTAGGGGAGTCTTCAACTAGAGACCACAGGTTGAAGGCGAGAGGACGGAATTTAAACCGGGTCCAATGGGTGTTAATTTTCTACAAAGATTGTGGCTGCTATCTGGAATTCTCCACCAGATGGAACGGTGGAGTCAGATTCAACCACGGAGGCATTTGGAAAAAAGTGAAGCAGAGAGGGGGATACGGTGCTAATGTGGGCAAGTGGGGTTAGTGTAGATCTGGTTAGTGATTTTGCATGGAAACAGGCCCTTCAGCCCACTGAGTCCATGCAGCCCAGCTACTGATTCAAGTATACACACTGTGGGACATAGAAACATAGAAAATAGAAAATAGCTGCAGGAGTAGACCATTCGGCCCTTCGAGCCTGCACCGCCATTTGATATGATCATGGCTGATCATCCTACTCAGTATCCCATCCCTGCCTTCTCTCCATACCCCCTGATCCCCTTAGCCACAAGGGCCACATCCAACTCCCTCTTAAATATAGCCAATTAACTGGCCTCAACCACCTTCTGCGGGAGAGAATTCCACAGATTCACCACTCTCTGTGTGAAAAAAGTTTTCCTCATCTCGGTCCTAAAAGTCTTCCATCTTATCCTTAAACTGTGTCCCCTAGTTCTGGACTTCCCCAACATCGGGAATAATCTTCCTGCATCTAGCCTGACCAACCCCTAAAGAATTTTGTAAGTTTCTATAAGATCCCCCCTCAATCTTCTGAATTCCAACGTGTACAAGCCGAGTCTATCCACTCTTTCCTCATATGAAACTCCTGCCATCCCAGGAATCAGTCTGGTGAACCTTCTCTGTACTCCCTCTACGGCAAGAATGTCTTTCCTCAGAATAGGAGACCAAACCTGTACTCAATACTCCAGGTGTGGTCTCACCAAGACCCTGTACAACTGCAGTAGAACCCTGCTCTTATACTCAAATCCTTTTGCTATGAATTCTAACATACCATTTGCATTCCTCACTGCCTGCTGCACCTGCATTCCTACATTCAATGGCTGGTGTACCATGACTTAACAATCTGCCCCTTAGTGTTTCGCAGCTCTACCCATATCGATTCCACATCCTCCAAGCTAATGTCCTTCCTTTCCATTGCGTTAATCTCCTCTCTAACCAGCAACGCTACCCCACCTCCTTTTCCTTTCTGTCTATCCCTCGTGAATATTGAATATCACTGGATTTTCAGCTCCCGGCCTTGGTCACCCTGGAGCCATGTCTCCGTGATCCCAACTATATCATATTCATTAATAACTATCTGCACATTCAACTCATCCACCTTATTACGAATGCTCCTTGCATTAAGATACAACGCCTTCAGGCGTGTTTTACAATACTCTTACCCCTTATACAATTATGTTGAAAAGTGGCGCTTTTTGATTTTTGCCCTGGTTTTGTCTGCCTGCCACTTTTACCTTTCACCTTGCTACCTATTGCTTCTACCCTCATTGTACACCCCCCTGTCTCTCTGCTCTTGCACCCATCCCCCTGCCACGTTAGTTTAAATCCTCCCCGACAGCACTAGCAAACACTCCCCCAAGGACATTGGTTCTATTCCAGCCCAGGTGCAGACCGTCCTGTTTGTACTGGTCCCACCTCCCCCAGAACTGGTTCCAGTGCCCTAAAAATTTGAATCCCTCCCCCTTGGACCATTTTTCAAGCCACGTATTCATCTGCAATATCCTCCTATTTCTACTCTGACTGGCCCGTGGTACTGATAGTAATCCAGAGATTATTACCTTTGAGGTCCTACTTTTAATTTATCTCCTAGCTCCCTAAATTCACCTTTTAGGAACTCATCCCTTTTTTTTAACCTATATCGTAGGTGCCAATATGCACCACGACAACTGGCTGTTCACCCTCCCGCTCCAGAATGTTCTGCAGCCGTGCAGTGACATCGCTGACCCTTGCACCAGGGAGGCAACATACCATCCTGGAGTCTCGTTTGCGGCCGCAGAAACGCTTATCTATTCCCCTGTAAAGAAACGTCCATCTATTCCCCTGTACAGACATTGTACAGAAGTCAATTAACCTACAAACCTGTACGTTTTTTGTGGGAGAAACCCGGAGTACCCGAAGAAAACCCCATGCGGTCATAGGGAGGACGTACAATCTCCAGACAGAATGCACTTGTAGTCAGGATCGAACATGGGTATGTGGCAACTCTAGCGCTACCCCACTGTGGGCAGAAGGGTTGGCATGGACGTGGTGTGCCGATCGGCCTGTTTGTGTGCTGCACTGCTCTGGTGGAGGCTAGTGAATGGTTTGGGTGTGAGGTGACCTTCCCTGACCTGGGAGGTGGATGTGGGGAAAGTCTCTGTGTCGTGATTGCCCCCTGACTCTCCCCTCCCTCCCTCCCTCACTCCCCAGGAGAGGCGGGAGGTGCTGGGTGCGCTGGCGGAGAGGGCTCGGCTGACGGAGGAGATGTTCCATGGTGTGCCCGGCATCCGCTGTAACCCCGTGCAGGGAGCCATGTACTCGTTCCCCCGCTTCGACATCCCGCCCAAGGCCATCGCTGCAGCTCAGGTAACGCCAGTGGCGGCACGGGAGAGCCATATGCCGGGGGCAGGTACAGGCTGGGACTCGGACACGCCAGCACGGCACACACTGGAGAAAGGGACACGCCGTGGACATGAACACTATGAGCACTTGGACATGCCACTTCACCCGCACGCTGGGCGCAGCACACGCTGCGTACCGGGAACATAGGCATGCCGGGGACACGGCACAGCCACACAGACACGGACACATCAGCATGGCACAGTCACATGCGGGGGACATGGACACGCTGTGTATATGGGCATGTCCGGGGCACACACACACCTGGGGCGTGGGTAGGTTGGGTACACCGACTCGCCGGGGACACGGATACAGACACGTGGCCAGTGAGGCTCAGGCAGACTGATCAACCTGTGGGTCGTAACACAGGGACATTCGGGCAACGCACAGGGATATCAATAAATAACGAGTGGACTCAGCACCAGTCCTTGTGAAACCACTGGTCGCAGGGCTCCAGTCTGAAATACAAACCTCTATCAACTTGCTGGAGAATCGAAGGTTACACAAAAAAGCTGGAGAAACTCAGCGGGTGCAGCAGCATCTATGGAGCGAAGGAAATAGGCAACGTTTCGGGCCGAAACGTTGCCTATTTCCTTCGCTCCATGGATGCTGCTGCACCCGCTGAGTTTCTCCAGCTTTTTTGTGTAACCTGTGAAATACAGCGGCCTAGCTCTCCCTGCATGTCATGTGGTCTAACCTTCCACGCCAGATGACCTTGTGGCACCTTGGCAACGTTCTTGTTAATGTCCATCGACACAACGTCTAGCGCCCTGCCGCGTCAATCTTGGTCACCGCATCAAAAATACTCAATCGACTTGGTGAGACATAATTTTCCATACAACCGTGCTATCTCCAGTCAGACCTTGCCTTTCTGAATGGTCTCATAGTCCCGCCCAATGTCCCATCCACTACTGATTTAGTTTAGAGATACAGCGCGGAAACAGGCCCTTCGGCCCACCGAGTCCGCACCGACCAGCGATCCCCGAACACTCTATGGACAATTTACACTTACACCAAGCCAATTAACATACAAACCTGCGCGTCTTTGGGGTGTGGGAAGAAACTGAAGATCGCGGAGAAAACCCACGCGGTCACGGGGAGGACGTACAAACTCCGCACAGACAGCACCTGTAGTCGGGATCGAACCCGGGCAAGGCAGCAACTCTACCGATGCGCCACCGTGGCCATTTGATCAAGACATAGAGTAACTCTAAAGGGGCAGGCATCTGTGGAGAACACGGACAGGACGTTTCGAGTGAAGACCCTTCTTCAGATCCACCACTGCTGTTGGCCTCGTCGGACTAGTTCTCAGGCTTTTCCATGCTGTCTTTGTCAAACAGAGGCACAGCACTGGCAAATATCACTGCCGGGGCCCCGCACTTCCCACAACATCCCAAGGTCAGGTCCCGGGATTCATCCACCTTGATGTGTTGTACGAGCTGCAGATGGATAGCAGGGTAGGATGGGCCGAGCGGAGGCCGATGCTGACCTTTGCTCTCTCCCTCAGGCGGCAGGACAGGTCCCGGACATGTTCTTCTGCATGAAGCTGCTGGAGGAGACGGGCATCTGTGTGGTGCCGGGCAGCGGCTTCGGTCAGCGGGAGGGGACCTATCACTTCAGGTTCGGTAGAGCCCAGTCTCTCCTGCGACGCCGTGATCCCTCACAACCCTCAGTACCACTCCCCACTCAATACTACCCCTCCCACAAAGCCGACCTCACCCACAAAGCGACGTTCCCTCAGTACCGCCCATCCAGTGTCCCCCCCCCTCAGTACCGCCCATCCAGTGTCCCATCCCCCCCCCTCAGTACCGCCCATCCAGTGGTCCCCCCCCCTCAGTACCGCCCATCCAGTGTCCCCCCCCCCAGTCAGTACCGCCCATCCAGTGTCCCCCCCCCCCTCAGTACCGCCCATCCAGTGTCCCCCCCCCCCCCCCCCCCCCCAGTACCGCCCATCCAGTGTCCCCCCCCCCCCAGTAGTACCGCCCATCCAGTGTCCCCCCCCCCTCAGTACCGCCCATCCAGTGTGCCCCCCCCCCCCTCAGTACCGCCCATCCAGTGCCCCCCCCCTCAGTACCGCCCATCCAGTGCCCCCCCCCCCCTCAGTACCGCCCATCCAGTGCCCCCCCCCCCTCAGTACCGCCCATCCAGTGTGCCCCCCCCCCTCAGTACCCCCGCCCCGCCCATCCAGTCCCCCCCCCCTCATCCAACCCCCCCCCCCCCAGTACCGCCCATCCAGTGTGTGCCCCCCCCCCCCTCAGTACCGCCCATCCAGTGCCCCCCCCCCCTCAGTACCGCCCATCCAGTGCCCCCCCCCCCAGTACCAGTACCGCCCATCCAGTCCCCCCCCCCCCCTCAGTACCGCCCATCCAGTGTCAGTACCCCATCCAGTCCCCCCCCTCAGTACCCGCCCATCCAGTGTCCCCCCCCCTCAGTACCGCCCATCCAGTGTCCCCCCCCCTCAGTACCGCCCATCCAGTGCCCCCCCCCCTCAGTACCGCCCATCCAGTGTGTCCCCCCCCTCAGTACCGCCCATCCAGTCCCCCCCCCCCCCCCTCAGTACCGCCCATCCAGTGTGCCCCCCCCCCCCCCAGTACCGCCCATCCAGTGTGTTCCCCCCCCCCTCAGTACCGCCCATCCAGTGTGCCCCCCCCCAGTACCGCCCATCCAGTGTGCCCCCCCCCTCAGTACCGCCCATCCAGTGTGCCCCCCCCCCCCTCAGTACCGCCCATCCAGTGTGCCCCCCCTCCCCGTGCCGTCCCGCCAAATCAGTGCCCTGTAACTCAATGCTTCTTGCTCCCTGTCTCCACAGAATGACCATCCTGCCCCAGACGGAGAAGCTGAAGGTCCTCCTCACTAAACTTAAGTGTTTCTACCGAGACTTTGTTGCCCAGTACTCCTAGTTCGTCATTCAGGGCTAGCCCAGAGAGCTGGCACCAGCAACATCGGGTGTCAATGGGCATCATTCAGGGCTGGTTATCGTTATCGATGTCCCCAGTATGTCAGACAACTGGGCCTTTATCTTTATTTTGGCGGTGGCGGGGGCGTGCATTCAAGATTAATGGAGACAGTGAGAGTCTGTGCAATTTCAAAACTGTATCAGTGCAATAGCAAGGGTCAGAGGCTATGTCTGTCTCTGCCCTCTGACCCATGTCACCTGGAGCGGCACCCGAGTCCTGGCAGAGTTGTTGAACCCACTTCGCCAACCCTACCCTCCCAAATCTGCCACCGTGGTGCTGCCAATAAACTAACAGATGTTAAGAGATTACATGTCAGTGGAAGTGTGTTTGATTGAAAGCGAAGAGGGACAATAGAGCAAAGCAGAACAGCACAGGACCTAGCCTTTCGGCCCACAATGTCCTTGCCGGACGTGATGCAATATTTAAACAATCTCCTCTGCCTGAATGGGATCCTTCATATCTGAAAGTCTCTGAAATCCCACTATCATATCTTCCTCCACTGCCACCCATGGCAGCATATTTCAGAATCCCACCGCTGTGTTTTAATTTTTTTTAAACTCACCTTGAAGCTATACCCTCAAGTCTTTGACATTTCCTCGCTGGGAAAAAGGTTCTGGCTTGATGGCTTTCTGGTCAAGTTTGCAGCTGATACCAAGACAAGTGGAGGGCCAGGCAGTGCAGAAAAAGCACAAGGACGTGGACAGGTTGGCAGAGAGGGTTCAGAGATGGAATACAATGTAGCAAGGTGGGGAGTCATGCATGTTGATAATAGGAATAAAGTTTCAGACTATTTTCTAAATAGAGAGAGACTTCAGAGGTACAAAGTGTCCTGCACCAGCATCTGCACCAACCAGATTTAGGGCCCAAAACTGCTCACTTCAAATGCAGTCTGGCCAGTGCCTCATAAAAAAATTATAAAAAGATAATTTCCAAGTCAAATCAGTAGTCAGGAAGACAGACACGATGCTGGGGTTTATTTCGATAGCACTAGAATACAACAACTGGGATGTAATGCTGAAGCTTTATAGGGCACTGCTCAGACTGCATTTGAAGTACAGTGAGCAGTTTTGGGCCCTAAATCTGAGGGAGGATGTGTTGACGTTGGAGGGGGTCCAGAGGAGGTTAACGAGAATGATCCCAGTAATGATTGGGTTAACATTTGATGAGCATTTGAAGGCACTTCACCTATTCATGCTGGAGTTTAGAAAGATCAGGGGGGAACTCATAGCAATTTACCGAATAGTGAAAGGCCTGGATAGAGTAGATGTGGAGAGGATGTTTCCACTGGGAGAGTCTAGGGCCAGAGGCTATACTCAGAATAAAAAGCTTCTTTATAAGATGGAATTTCATTAGTCAGAGGGCGGTAAATGTGTGGAATTAATTGTCACAGACAGATGTGGAGGCCAAGCCGATGGATATTTTTAAGGTGGAGATTGCCAGGTTCTTGATTAGTATGAGTGTCGGGGTCAAGGAAAGAGCGTTCACGTCGCGGCCCTGTTTCAACCAATCTTTCCACCACCACGCACAAGAAGCGCAAGACATACACCATTGTACAGATGCCGAGAAGTGTGTTCAGCTCTGGCTGAACAACTTCTAATCTTGTGTGTGGACTCGATAAGAAGAAGTACGAGTGTCAGGGGTTCTGGGGAGGAGGCAGGAGAATGGGGTTGAGAGAGAGAAATAGAGCAGCCATGACCCTGTGACTAGTGGTGTGCCTCAGGGTTTGGTGCTGGGCCCGTCTTTATCAATGATTTGGATAAGAACATACACAGCAAGATTAGAGGGTTGCAGATGATACAAAAGTGGGTGGTTTTGCACATAGTGAAGATGGTTGTGAAAAATGGCAGCAGGATCTTGATCAATTGGCCAAATGGGCTGAGGAATGGTTGATGGAAATAAATACAGAAAATGTGAGGAGTTGCATTTTGCATTTACTCAGCGAATGATAGGGCTCTGGTAGTTGTTGCAGAGCAGAGGTGGATTCAGAGCTAGATAGGGTGGTCAAAAAAGGCTTTTGGGAGCTGTAGGGAGAGGTTGAGTCGGCTGCTTCTCCATTCCATGGAGCGCAGGCGGATGAGGGGTTATCTTATAGAGGTATATAAAATCATGAGAGGAATAGATTGGGTAGATGCATAGAGTCTCTTGCCCAGAGTAGATTAATCAAGGACCAGCGGACATGAGATCAGTCTGAAGAAGGGTCTCGACCCGAAAAGTCACCCATTCCTTCTCTCCAGAGATGCTGTCTGTCCCGCTGAGTTACTCTGGCATTTTGTATCTATCATTGACGAGTCAAGATTTAATAGGAATCTGAGGGGTAACTTTTTCACACAATGTGGTGGGTGTATGGAACAAGCTACCAGAGGTAGTTGAGGCAGGGACTATCCCAACATTTAAGAAGCAGTTAGACAGGTACATGGATAGGACAAGTTTGCAGGGATAGGGACCAAATGCTGGCAGATGCGACTAGTGTAGCTGGGACATGTTGACAGAAGGGCCTGTTCCCAAACTGTATCACTCTAATGATTGAATGGAGTAGACTTGATGGGCCGAATAGCCTAATTCTGCTCCTGACATAAACATGGAATTCTGGCAACCCTCAGCCCACCTGCCCAACCAATCACAATACTGCTGCAATTTCTGACAACCGAGGAGATGGTTGATTGATTGATGGGTAGAAAGAGTGAGAAATGCTGGAGTTGAGGAGACCAAAGGGTGTCGGATTATTTTAAATTGGATAATTCTGTGCCCATACTCTTGGGTTGTAAGCCGCTCAAGTAAATGATGAGCCCAAGCAGGATATGAGATGCTGTTGCTCCAGTTTGTATGTGGCTTAACTCCAGCAACCTGTGGCATGTCCAAGCTCTTTGCCGTGAACCAGCCCGTGTCCGAGATGGGTCCCAATCTCGTGCAGCCGGTCGCTCCGGGAGAAGGGAAACAAATTCCGGATCACATTCTGGGAACCATGGCTGGAACATCTGCTTTAGATTAGCCAGGTTCCAGCCTCCTACATTGCCACTGCACTAGAATCTGGAGCCAACCCTACTGCAGGAAGCCGTGGGATGGAGCGATTCATCCCTCGAGCTCTGAGTCGCAGCTCCAGCCCCACGCACAGCCTCCCGTCTGTCAGGTCATGGGCGGAGAGCAGCAGAATCTCTCCCACACCAAGCGAGGAATAACTCAAGGCAGGCTACTGAAGACCAACACCCACTGCCCAGTTGCTTCCAGGGCATTCAGCTCGCATTACAGCATTGTTACAACGCTGGGAAGGCATTCGGGAGAGCAAATTGGAATTCAAAGTTCAGGACCGTCATGTTCCAGTAAGGAAGGACTAGGATGGCAAGGTAAGGGAACTTTAGATAGAAAGTAAGGACAAGTAAGGATCAAAGGTGAAATCCAAGCCCTTGAGGAATTAGTGAGTTCGGAATCTCGATTAACACAATGAATCGTGGGATTTGTCAAAGGTCATTCGGGATTTTTTTAAAGTGCTGTATGAACCGAGTACATTTTCGGTCTGAGTTTTCATCTTCTTTGAATCTTATATTAGTTATGGCTGACCCAAATTACGACAATGTGACTGGGTGATTTTCTGCAATGGAAAATCGAAGCTTTGTAGCATTTTTTAGCAGAAAGGGGGTTGAAAAAGACGGGATGAAAAGCCAAAATCGTTGCTCTTGCTTAAGCTGCATCGTACATGAAGAAGCATGTTGGCCTTCATAAATAGAGGAGTTCAGAATATGAGCAAAGTTATTTTAGTTGTACAGGGCCCTAGTGAGACCACACCTGGAGTATTGTGTGCAGTTTTAGTCCCCTAATTTGAGGAAGGACATTCTTGCTATTGAGGGAGTGCAGCTTAGGTTTAATTCCCGGGATGGCGGGACTGTCATATGCTGCAAGAATGGAGCGGCTGGCCTTGCATACTCTGGAATTTAGAAGGATGAGAGGTGATCTTATTGAAACATATAAGATTATTAATGGTTTGGACACGCTAGAGACAGGAAACATGTTCCCGATGTTGGGGGAGTCTTGAATCAGGGGCTGCAGTTTAAGAATAAGGGGTAAGCCATTTCGAACAGAGATGAGGAAACACTTTTTCATACAGAGAGTTGTGAGTCTGAGGAATTCTCTGCTTCAGATTCTCTGGATACTTTCAAGAGAGAGCAAGATAGGGCTCTTAAAGATAGCGGAGTCAGGAGATATGGGGAGAAGGCAAGAACGGGGTACAATTGTGGATGATCAGCGGTGCTGGCTCGAAGGGCCAAATGGCCTACTCCTGCACCTATTGTCTAATGTGCTACCGACTGCCAGTGAAGAAAAACCGGTGTCATCTTGATTAATACAAGGAACTCTTGAAATGTGGAGAGAA
>NC_073378.1:139222038-139232038 GCF_028641065.1 Leucoraja erinaceus | reverse complement strand
GCTACACTTGTCGCTTTATCTCCCCCCTCGACTCCATTCAAGGACCCAAGCAGTTATTCCAGGTGCGACAAAGGTTCCCCTGCATCTCATCCAACCTCATCTATTGCATCCCCTGCTCTAGATGTCAGCTGATCTACATCGGTGAGACCAAGCGTAGGCTTGGCAATCGTTTCGCCGAACACCTCCGCTCGGTCCGCAATAACCAACCTGATCTCCCTGTGGCTCAGCACTTCAACTCCCCCTCCCATTCTGATAAGGGGTGGAGGCTTAAAAGAGACGTGGACCAAATTGGTTTTGATTTACTCAGAAGATGGTGTGTGCCTGGAACACACTGCCGGTGGAGGTAGTGGAGGTAGATAAGATAGCGGTGTTTAAGAGGCTTTATGCATTCATTCTATCTATTTTGCTTATAATCTTTAATGGCATAATCTTATAAGGCTTTAAGATAGACACATTGATATGTAGGGAATGGTGGAATATGGATCACGTGCAGGCAGAGGAGATTAATTTAACTCAGCATCATGTTTGGCACAGACATAGTGACCTGAGGGCCTGTTCCTGTGCTGTATTATTCCTGCACATTTTACTTGTGTAGGCAGGAGCTGGAGATGCTGTTTTAAACCGATGGTAGACACAAAATGCTGGCGTAACTCAGCGGGACAGGCAGCATTTCTGGAGAGAAGGAATGGGTGGTGTTTCAGGTCAAGACCCATCCTCAGACTGAGCATCAGGGGAGAGTGAAGCTGGAGGTATGGATGGGCACAAAGATTGTAGAGCAGGAGGAATCACAGAGGGGGAGCAGCGAGAGAGGGTGTTACAGAACTCTCGCCAGAGAGAGGAGGAGCGTGGGGACAAAGGGGGTGCAGTAGGCACACCTAAAGAGGATTTTGCAGTGCACCAGATGAAATGTATAGGAAGGAACCACAGATGCTGGTTTGCACAAAAGATGGATACAAAATGCTGGAGTAACTCAACAGGACTCAACAGTTCCTTGAAGGTGTAATCTCATATAGATAGGGTGGTAAAGGAAGCTTTTGGTGTGCTAGCCTTTATAAATCAGAGCATTGAGTATAGAAGCTGGGATGTAATGTTAAAATTGTACAAGGCATTGGTGAGACCAAATCTGGAGTACGGTGTACAATTTTGGTCGTCCAATTATAGGAAGGATGTCAACAAAATAGAGAGAGTACAGAGGAGATTTACTAGAATGTTGCCTGGGTTTCAACAACTAAGTTACAGAAAAAGGTTGAATAAGTTAGGTCTTTATTCTCTGGAGCGCAGAAGGTTAAGGGGGGACTTGATAGAGGGAAATGATGAGAGGGATAGACAGAGTTGATGTGGACAAGCTTTTCCCTTTGAGAATAGGGAAGATTCAAACAAGTGGACATGACTTCAGAATTAAGGGACAGAAGTTTAGGGGTAATATGAGGGGGAACTTCTTTACTCAGAGAGTGGTAGAGGTGTGGAATGAGCTCCCAGTGGAAGTGGTGGAGGCAGGTTCATTGGTATCATTTAAAAATAAATTGGATAGGCATATGGATGAGAAGGGAATGGAGGGTTATGGTATGAGTGTAGGCAGGTGGGACTAAGGGGAAAAAAGTTGTTCGGCACGGACTTGTAGGGCCGAGATGGCCTGTTTCCGTGCTGTAATTGTTATATGGTTATTAGGACAAGGCAGCATCTCTGGAGAGAAGGAATGGATGGTGTTTCAGGTCAAGTCCCTTCCTCAGACTCAGGAAAACTGGAGATATGAATGGGTAAAAGGGCACAGACCTTTCCTCTGGCAGCCCACCACCCTCTGTGTGAAAAAGCTGCCCCTCAGGTTCCTATTAAATCTTCCTCCTCTCACCTTCAATCTAGGCCATCTAAGCTCATAAATTCCGGCCCAGTTCCTGATTCCCTTAGCCTGGGTAAAAGATGCACTATCTCTCTGTATGACCCTCGTGACTGTAAACACCTCTTAAAAATCAGTGGATGGGGAAACTTTTAGACAGACGTGGATTTGTAGGGAATGGAGGGATACAGATCACATGCAGGCAGAGGAGATGAGTTTAGCTTGTCATCGGGTATGGACAGGTGATGTACTGCTCCTGTCTGACGTAACAGGCCGCAGGCTGGCTGGGGACGCTGTCAGTAGGGCACCAGCAGTCTCCACTGGACAGTCCCACCGGCCCCAGTCTCACCCACAAACGTCCCCGTTGCTCGGAGTCACAGGCGGAGATCGCGGAGATACCAGCGCATCGTCCCCTCCTTACCAGAGTCCTGCTGATTGACGGAGCACCCTGCAACACACATGGCCAGGCTCAGCCCCCTTCCACTCTGCCCTTTCCACACCAGCCCTGCCCCAGCCCACTCTGCCCCAGCCCACCCTGCCCCAGCCCACCCTGCCCCAGCCCACCCTGCCCCTGCCCACCCTGCCCCAGCCCACCCTGCCCCAGCCCACCCTGCCCCAGCCCACCCTGCCCCAGCCCACCCTGCCCCAGCCCCCCCCCTGCTGCCCAGCCCCCACCCTGCCCCAGCCCACCCTGCCCCAGCCCACCCTGCCCCAGCCCACTCTGCCCCAGCCCACCTCTGCCCCAGCCCACCCTGCCCCAGCCCACCCTGCCCCACCCCCCACCTCTGCCCCAGCCCACCCTGCCCCAGCCCCCTCTGCCCCACCCCACTCTGCCCAGCCCACTCTGCCCCAGCCCACCCTGCCCCAGCCCCCCTGCCCCAGCCCACTCTGCCCCAGCCCCCCTGCCCCAGCCCTGCCCTGCCCCAGCCCACCCTGCCCCAGCCCACCCTGCCCCAGCCCACCCCCCGCCCACCCCACCCTGCCCCAGCCCCACTGTGCCCCAGCCCACCCTGCCCCAGCCCACCCTGCCCCAGCCCACTGTGCCCCAGCCCTGCCCCAGCCCTGCCCCTGCCCCAGCCCACCCTGCCCCAGCCCCCTGCCCCTGCCCCAGCCCCACCCTGCCCCCAGCCCACCCTGCCCCAGCCCACCCTGCCCCAGCCCCCCTGCCCCAGCCCACCCTGCCCCAGCCCACTCTGCCCCTGCCCCACCCACCCTGCCCCAGCCCACCCTGCCCCAGCCCCAGCCCACCCTGCCCCAGCCCACCCCTGCCCCAGCCCACCCTGCCCCAGCCCACTCTGCCCCAGCCCTGCTCCTGCCCCAGCCCACCCTGCCCCAGCCCACCCTGCCCCAGCCCACCCTGCCCCAGCCCACCCTGCCCCAGCCCACCTGCCCCAGCCCACCCTGCCCCAGCCCACCCTGCCCCAGCCCACCCTGCCCCAGCCCACCCTGCCCCAGCCCACCCTGCCCCAGCCCACTCTGCCCCAGCCCACTCTGCCCCAGCCCAGCCCACCCTGCTCCTGCCCACCCTGCCCCAGCCCACTCTGCCCCAGCCCACCCTGCCCCAGCCCCTGCCCCCCACCCTGCCCCAGCCCCCCCTGCCCCACCCCCCTGCCCCAGCCCACCCTGCCCCAGCCCACCCTACCCTGCCCCAGCCCACCCTGCCCCAGCCCACCCTGCCCCAGCCCACCCTGCCCCAGCCCACCCTGCCCCAGCCCACCCTGCCCCAGCCCACCCTACCCTGCCCCCAGCCCACCCTGCCCCAGCCCACCCTGCCCCAGCCCACCCTGCCCCAGCCCACTCTGCCCCAGCCCAGCCTGCCCCTGCCCCGCCCACTCTGCCCCAGCCCTGCTCCTGCCCCAGCCCTGCCCTGCCCCAGCCCCCTGCCCCAGCCCACCCTGCCCCAGCCCACTCTGCCTACCCGCCTCTAATCCCCGATCTCGGGTGACCACTTGGGCGATCCCGAAGCTGACCAAAGTAGCGGGCGTGGCCTGCGGGACACCGAGGGAGACGCAGCGAGTAGTGCAGCAGCGGAGTTTGATCCTAACCGCTGGCGCTCTCTCTGTGGAGTTTGCACCTTCTCCCTGGGTTTCCCCCAGGAGCTTCAGATCCCCCCCTCGCCCCACGTCCCAACGACACAAGGGGCCGGCAGCATCAAAATCAGCCGCTGTGAATGAGTGCTGTCCCCATTCACTCAGTTACCCCCCTCCACTCACACAACCCCCTCTCTCCCCCACCCCTCTCTCCCCACACACCACTCCCACACCCCCCTCCACTCACACACCCCCCTCTCACCCCCCCACCCCCCCCCTCACACCCTCTCTCCCCACACCCCCTCCACTCACACACCCCCCTCTCCACTCCCACACCCCCTCCACTCACACACCCCCTCTCCCCCCCCACCCCCCACCCCCCCCCCCCCCCACCCCCCCCCCCCCCCCCCCCCCCCCCCCCCCCCCCCCCCCCCCCCCCCCTCCCCTCCCCCCCCCCCCTCTCCCCCCACTCCCTCTCCCACCCCCTCCCTCTCACACACCCCCCACTCCCCACACCCCCTCCACTCACACACCCCCCCTCTCCCCACACCCCCTCCACTCACACACCCCCCTCTCTCCCCACACCCCCTCCATCACCCACACACCCCCCCTCCCCACCCCCCTCTCCCCACACACACCACTCCCACACCCCCCTCCACTCACCACCCTCTCTCTCCCCACACCCCTCCACTCACACACCCCCTCTCTCCACACCCCCCCCTCACCCTCCCCACACCACTCCCACACCCCCTCCACTCACACACCCCCTCTCCCCCCCCCCCCTCTCCCCACACACCACTCCCACACCCCCTCCACTCACACACCCCCTCTCTGCCCACACCCCCTCCACTCACACACACCCCTCTCTCTGCCCACACCCCCTCCACTCACAACACCCCCTCTCTGCCCACACCCCCCTCTCCCAGGGGCCTCTCCCCACACCCCCTCTCCCCACACCCCCTCCACTCCCACCCCTCCCCCCTCCACCACACACCCCCTCTCTCCCCACACCCCCTCCCTCTCACCCTCTCTCCCCACACCCCCTCCCCTCACCCACACCCCCTCTCTGCCCACCCCCCCTCCACTCACACACCCCCTCTCTCCACCACACCCCCTCCACTCACACCCCCCCCTCTCTCCCACACCCCTCCACTCACACACCCCCCTCTCTCCCCACCACCCCCTCCACCACACACCCCCTCTCTGCCCCACCCCCTCCACTCACACACCCCCTCTCTCCCCACCCCCCCTCTCCCCACACACCACTCCCACACCCCTCCACTCACAACACCCCTCTCTCTGCCCACACCCCTCCACTCACACACCCCCCTCCTCTCCCCACACCCCCTCCTCCCCACACCCCCTCTCTGCCCACACCCCCTCCCCCCCCACACCCCCCTCTTTCCACACCCATCATCTCCCCATACACCCCATTCCCTCACACTCCCCCCCTCCTCTCAACCCCCCTCTCCCTTCTACCCACACCCCTCCACCCCCCCTACAACCCCCTCTCCCCACACCCAGGTTCCCCTTAACCTCTGCCAGCTGGCTCACCTGACAGATCCAGGACTTGCAGGCTGGAATCCCGCTTCTCCAAGGCCTCCAGGAGCAGCTGCAGTCCCGGTGAGCCGATGCCGGGATTTTGGGAAAGGTCCAGAAAAGCCAGGGATGAGAGGGAGGGGATGCAGCTGGAGCGGGAGGAGCAGAGGCAACACCATCAGTCCGACCCATTCCAACCCGCCCTTGGTCACCTCCCAAATTCACCCATCACCGAAAACATCCTAGACCAGCCAGAGAAGGGGGGCGAATGGGGAGAAACATAGAAAATAGATGCAGGAGTAGGCCATTCGGCCCTTCGAGCCTGCACCACCATTCAATATGATCATGGCTGATCATCCAAATCAGTATCCTGTACCTGCCTTCTCTCCATACCCCCCTGATCCCTTTAGCCAAAAGGGCCACATCTAACTCCATCTTAAATATAGCCAATGAACTGGCCTCAACTACCTTCTGTGGCAGAGAATTCCAGATTCACCACTCTCTGTGTGAAAAAATAAATTCTCATCTCTGTCCTAAAAGACTTCCCCCTTATCCTTAAACTGTGACCCCTTGTTCTGGTGGGTGCAGGGGAGGGGAGGTGGGTGCAGGGTGGAGGGTGCAGGGAGGGGAGGTGGGTGGAGGGGGGAGGTGGGTGGAGGGGAGGGAGGTGGGTGGAGGGGAGGGGAGGTGGTGGAGGGGAGGGGAGGTGGGTGGAGGGGAGGGGAGGTGGGTGGAGGGGAGGGGAGGTGGGTGGAGGAGGGGGGGTGGAGGGAGGGGAGGTGGGTGGAGGGGAGGTGGGTGGAGGGGAGGGGAGGGTGGGTGGAGGGGAGTGGGTGGGTGGAGGGGAGGGAGGTGGTTGACGGGAGGGAGGGGAGGTGGGTGCAGGGGAGGGGAGGTGGGTGGTGGGGGAGGTGGGTGGAGGGGAGGGGAGGTGGGTGGAGGGGAGGGGAGGTGGGTGCAGGGGAGGGGTGGTGGGTGCAGGGGAGGGGGGGTGGAGGGGTGGTGGTGCAGGGGAGGGGGTGGTGGGTGCAGGGGAGGGGTGTGGTGGGTGCAGGGGGGGGGGGGGTGGAGGGGTGGTGGGTGCAGGGGAGGGGTGGTGGGTGCAGGGGAGGGGTGGTGGGTGCAGGGGAGGGGGGGGGGGTGGAGGGGTGGCGGGGTGCAGGGTGGAGGGGTGGTGGGTGCAGGGGAGGGGGTGGTGGGTGCAGGGGGAGAAGGGCTGGTGGGGGTGGACCTCAAGGAAGGGCTCCCTCACCCACTGCCTTCCCTTGTCTGATAGGCCAGGTGCAGAGTCGGCACAGGTGATAGAAGATGTGATCCGATTTGCTGCAGAAGAGAAGCTTTTCCTGATGGCGGATGAGGTGAGGCTGTGATCGGGGGTATGGAGGGATCTCAGGGTGCAAGGCCATCACTCCCTGGAAGCAGCAACACAATTAGACGGAGTGGGAAGAACATCACCAATTCATATTCTCCAGAGATGCTGCCGGACCCACTGAGTTACTACAGCACTTTGTGTTCTACGTATGATTCCAGCATCTGCAGTTCCTTGCATCTCCATAATAGTCACATTGAAGCTCTATAAGACTTTGGTTAGGCTACATATGGAGACGGAGACTTTGGTTAGTCTACATTCTGCTGACGGTACTATCCACTCCACCCAAGGTGTGCTAGGGTGGGGTAACAGTGAGGGGGTGACAGTGGGCAAGGTTGGTGTGACTACTGTCCTCACCCCCAGGTGTATCGGGGTGGGGTGACAGTGTGGGGGTGACAGTGGGCAAGGGTGTGCGACTGTACTGTCCTCACCCCCCAGGTGTATCGGGGTGGGGTGACAGTGCGGGGGGTGACAGTGGGCAAGGTTGGTGTGACTACTGTCCTCACCCCCTAGGTGTATCTGGGTGGGGGTGACAGTGCGGGGGGTGACAGTGGGCAAGTTGGTGTGACTACTGTCCTCACCCCCGGGTGTATCGGGGTGGGGTGACAGTGCGGGGGGGGGGGGGGGGGACAGTGGGCAAGGTTGGTGCGACTACTGTCCTCACCCCCAGGTGTATCGGGGTGGGGTGACAGTGCGGGGGGGGGGGGTGACAGTGGGCAAGGTTGGTGCGACTACTGTCCTCAACCCCAGGTGTATCGGGGTGGGGTGACAGTGAGCAATGGTGTGTGACTGTACTGTCCTCACCCCCCAGGTGTATCTGGGTGGGGTGACAGTGTGCAAGGTTGGTGTGACTGTACTGTCCTCACCCCCCAGGTGTATCTGGGTGGGGTGACAGTGAGCAATGGTGTGTGACTGTACTGTCCTCACCCCCCAGGTGTACCAGGACAATGTGTACGCGGCTGGCTGCCAGTTCCACTCCTTCAAGAAGGTGCTGTTTGAGATGGGCCCGGCATATTCGGATCTAGTTGAGCTCGCCTCCTACCACTCAGTCTCCAAGTGCTACATGGGAGAGTGAGTATCTCCAGGGGCACAGCCAGTGACCCCTGAACCTCAATCGTCACTCCACACGGCGCGCACCCTCCGCATCTGACCACCTCCCCCTCCATTGGATCAGCACACACGTCCCACCTTGTGGGAAACACCATGGGACCCTCTCGTCCAGCCCCTCGCCTGCCACCTCACCCCCACCATTCCATCCCACTGTCCAGTCCTGCCTTCTCTCCCTCCCAGGACATTCTCCCCACCAGTCTAACTTGGCATCAAGGCCAGCACAGACATGTGGGCCGAAGGGTCTGATTGTGTGGTGTTCTGTGTAAGGTGTTGCGTGTTTTGTGACATGTTCTATGCTTCAAGTTCCATGGCGGGCTCCACATTCTGATCTACTCAATGTTCTGTGTTCTGCGATGTTTCTGTGTTCTGTGTTCTGATCTATTCTATATTATGTGCTCCATGTTCTGTGACGTGATCTATGGTCCAGGTGCTATGCGTCCGTGTTCTGATCTATCCCATGACCACAGGCCAGTGAGTTTTAAGATCTGCAGTTGGAAAGTTACTAGTGTTCAGAGGGATACGATATACAGGCATTTAGATTGACAATGGCTGATTAGGGATATTCAGCATGGATTTTTACATGGGAGGTCATGTCTCACAAATCACCAATCAAAAAGGTCGATGAAGGAAAAGCTGTAGATGTATATTTGGACCAGAAAGGCATTCGACAAGGTTCCTCAAGGTAGACTGATCTGGAAGGTTAGATTGCATTGGATCCAAGGAGAGAAACATAGAAAATAGGTGCAGGAGGAGGCCATTTGGCCCTTCGAGCCAGCACCGCCATTCATTGTGATCATGGCTGATCGTACCCTATCAATAACCCGTGCCTGCCTTCTCCCCATATCCCTTGACTCCACTAGCCCCAAGAGCTCTATCTAACTCTCTTAAATCAATCCAGTGATTTGGCCTCCACTGCCCTCTGTGGCAGGGAATTCCACAAATTCACAAATCTCTGGGTGAAAAAGTTTTTTCTCACCTCAGTCTTAAATGGCCTCCCCTTTATTCTAAGGCTATGGCCCCTGGTTCTGGAATCACCCAACATTGGGAACATTTTTCCTGCATCTGGCTTGTCCAATCCTTTTATAATTTTATATTGGTTCTCTAAGATCGCCCCTCATCCTTCTAAACTCCTGTGATACAAGCTAGACTTTTCAATCTTTCCTCATTGGGACAGACCTGCCATCCAGGGATCAATCTCGATGAACCTACGCTGCACTGCCTCAATCACAAGGATGTCCTTCCTCATATTAGGAGACCAAAACACTGTAACACAATACTCCAGATGGGGTTCTCTACCAAGAGCCCTGTACAACTGCAGAAGATAAGAGAGCGAGCTGAATGGATAGCAAAGTGGCGTCATGAAAGGAAGCAGAGGATGATGGGTGAAGATTGCTTACGGGACTGGAGGGCCTGTGATTAGTGGTTGTATCTCCGAGGTTTGGTGCTGGGCACCTATATACTCCATCGTATCAATGAGTTGGATGAGAGCAACATGACACGATTAGCAAGTGTTGAAGATGTGAACCTGCATCGCCATTCAAATATGATCATGGATGATCATCCAACTCGGGTTATCCGTACATGCGTATCTCAATAACGTTCTGATACCCTTAACCACAAGGGCCCCATCTAACTCCCTCTTAATATAGGCCATGAAATGGCCTCAATACTTTGTGGCAGAGGGAAATTCCAGAGAGTACCACCTCCGTGTGAATTTTTGAGGGGCTCAGTTATGGGTTCCAGGTTGTGGGAGTGTTCTATGGTCCAGGTCGATTGTTTGTGTTCTGTATTCATGTTTCAGGCATTTATTCCTTGTTCTGTGTGAGGTTCCTGTTCTATGTTACGGTCAAAGTTCGTGATACGCTATGTTCGTTGAAAAATTGTATGATGTGTTCCATTGCTACTGTGACGTGTTGTGTCCCGGAAGGTAAGGTTAACGTGGGGGGAAAGTGGGTATGTGACTGGAGACTGGTGGTGAAGCGAGGGCAGGATGGTGAAGATGGGTGTACGGTGAAGCCACTCGTAACAATGTAAGCGGCGCAGGCGTGCCCGGGGCATCACTCAAGGACCTCCTCAGAACAACGCACCTTCCCACCAAACTGCAGGCAGGGCAGGGGA